>NC_052340.1:31398817-31518817 GCF_016432855.1 Salvelinus namaycush | reverse complement strand
GACCAGAAAATCTTGTTTCTCATGGTCTAAATGTTTTTAGGTGCCTTTTGCAAACTCCAAGTGGGCTGTCATGGGCCATTTACTGAGGAGTGGCTTCAGTCTGGCCACTCTACCATCAAGGCCTCATTGGTGGAGTGCTGCAGAGATGGTTGTTATTTTAGAAGGTTCTCCAGTCTCCACAGAGGAACTCTGGAGCTCTGTAAGAGTGACAATGGGCTTCTTGGTCAGCTACCTGACCAAGGCCCTTCTCCCCCAATTGCTCAGTTTGGCCGGGCTGCCAGCTCTAGGAAGAGAATTGGTGGTTCCAAACTTATTCCATTTAAGAATGATGGAGGCCATTTTGTTCCTCTGCAGAAATGTTTTGGTACCCTTCCCCAGATCTGTGCCTCGACATAATCCTGTCTCGTAACTCTGCAGACAAATCCTTCGACATCATGACTTATTTTTTGTTCTGACATGCACTGTCAACCGTGTAACCTTACATAGACAGTTGTGTGCCTTTCCAAATCATGTAAAATCAATTGAAATTACCACAGGTGGACTCCAATCAAGTTGTAGAAACATCTCAAGGATAATCAATGCAAACAGGATGCACCTGAGCTCAATTTTGAGTCTAAGGTATTTCTGTATTTTATTTTTAATTCATTTGCAAACATTTCTAAGAACCTGTTTTCACTTTTTCATTATGGGGTATTATATGTAGATTTCTTATTTAAGAAATTTTAGAACAAGGCTGTAACGTAACAAAATGTGGATAAAGTCAAGTGGTCTGAATACTTTCCTACGGCACTGGGTTGTATATATACACACACAGACGTATATACAGTTGAAGTCGGAAGTTTACATACACCTTAGCCAAATACATTTAAACTCAGTTTTTCACCTGACATTTAATCCTAGTAAAAATGCCCTGTCTTAGGTCAGTTAGGATCACCACTTTATTTTAAGAATGTGAAATGTCAGAATAATAGTAGAGTGTGATTTGTTTCATCTTTTATTTCTTTCATCACATTCCCAGTGGGTCAGAAGTTTACATACACTCAATTAGTATTTGGTAGCATTGCCTTTAAATTGTTTAACTTGGGTCAAACGTTTTGGGTAGCCTTCCACAAGCTTGCCACAATAAGTTGTGGCCCATTCCTCCTGACAGAGCTGGTGTAACTGAGTCAGGTTTGTAGGCCTCCTTGCTCGCACACGCTTTTTCAGTTCTGCCCACACATTTTCTATAAGATTGAGGTTAGGGCTTTGATGGCCACTCCAATACCTTGACTTTGTTGTCCTTAAGCCATTTTGCCACAACTTTGGAAGTATGCTTGGGGCCATTGTCCATTTGGAAGCACCATTTGTGACCAAGCTTTAACTTCCTGACTGATGTCTTGAGATGTTGCTTCAAAATATACACATAATTTTTCTACCTCATGATGCCATCTATTTTGTGAAGTGCACCAGTCCCTCCTGCAGCAAAGCACCTACAACATGATGCTGCCTCCCCCTTTTTCCTCCAAACATAACAATGGTCATTATGGCTAACCAGTTCTATTTTAGTTTCATCAGACCAGAGGACGTTTCTCCAAAAGGAATGATCTTTGTCCCCATGTGCAGTTGCAAACCGTAGTCTGGCTTTTTTATGGCGGTTTTGGGGTAGTGGCTTCTTTCTTGCTGAGCGGTCTTTCAGGTTATGTCGATATAGGACTCTATATTTACTTTGGATATAGATACTTTTGTACCTGTTTCCTCCAGCATCTTTACAAGGTCCTTTGCTGTTGTTCTGGGATTGATGTGCACTTTTCGCACCAAAGCACGTTCATCTCTAGGAGACAGAACGCGTCTCCTTCCTGAGTGGTATGCCGGCTGCGTGGTCCCATGGTGTTCATACTTGCGTACTATTGTTTGTACAGATGAACGTGGTACCTTCAGGCGTTTGGAAATTGCTCCCAAGGATGAACAATACTTTTTTTTCTGAGGTCTTGGCTGATTTTTATTTTATTTTCCCATGATGTCAAGCAAAGAGGCACTGAGTTTGAAGGTCGACCTTGAAATAGATCCACAGGTACACCTCCAATTGACCAAATGATGTCAATTAGCCTATCAGTAGCTTCTAAAGCCATGACATAATTTTCTGGGATTTTATGGGATTTTCCAAGCTGTTTAAAGGCACAGTCAACTTAGTGTATGTAACCTTCTGACCCACTAGAATTGTGATACAGTGAATTATAAGTGAAATAATCTGTCTGTAAACAATTGTTGGAAAAATTACAGAGTAGATGTCCTAACCGACTTGCCAAAATTATAGTTTGTTAACAAGACATTTGTGGAGTGGTTGAAAAACAAGTTTTAAAGACTCCAACCTAAGTGTATGTAAACTTCCGACTTCAACTGTATTTATTTTTATGGCACACGAGACACCCGTCTTTTTCGCGCCCGTCTCAGTTAAAACTTCTTATGGCTGCAATCCCGTTAACGGGATGATATGACAACAGCCAGTGAAAGTGCAGGGCGCCAAATTCAAACAACAGAAATCTCATAATTAAAATTCCTCCAACATACATGTATCTTATACCATTTTAAAGGTAATCTTGTTGTTAATCCCACCAAAGTGTCCGATTTCAAATAGGCTTTACAGCGAAAGCACCACAAACGATTATGTTAGGTCACCGCAAAATCTCAGAAAAACACAGCAATTTTTCAGCCAAAGACGGGAGTCACAAAAAGCAGAAATAGAGATAAAATGAATCACTAACCTTTGATGATCTTCATCAGATGACACTCATAGGACTTCATGTTACACAATACATATATGTTTTGTTCGATAAAGTTAACATTTATATCCAAAAATCTCAGATTACATTGGCGCCATGTTCAGAAATGCCTCCAAAATATCCGGAGAAATTGCAGAGTCACGTCAAATAACATAAATACTCATCATAAACTTTGATGAAAGATACATGTTTTACATATAATTAAAGATACACTTGTTCTTAATGCAACCATTGTGTCAGATTTCAAAAAGCTTTACGGCAAAAGCACAATATTCAATAATCTGAGAACAGCGTTCAGCCACAAAAGGAAGCCATACAGTTACCCGCCAAATTGTGTAGTCAACAAAACTCATAAAAAGCATTATAAATCTTCACTTACCTTTGCTGATCTTCGTCGGAATGCACTCCCAGGACTCCCACTTCCACAAGAAATGTTTGTTTTGTTCGGTAATGTCCATCATTTATGTCCAAATAGCTATTTTTGTTAGCGTGTTTGGTTAACAAATCCAAAGTCAGGAACCGCGTTCACTAAAAGCAGACGAAATGTCAAAAAGTTCTGTTACAGTCAGTAGAAACATGTCAAACGATGTATTGAATCAATCTTTAGAATGTTTTTAACATAAATTTTCAGTAACGTTCCAACCGGAGAATTACATTGACTTCAGATGTGCGATGGAACAGAGCTCCCTCTCATGTGAACACGCATGGTCAGAGCATGGTCAGGTCATGATAGACCTGACTAATTCCTGGCTCCTTCGGCCCCACTTCACAGTAGAGGCATCAGACAAGGTTCTACAGACTGTTGACATCTAGTGGAAGCCGTAGGAAGTGCAAACTCATCCATATCCCACTGTGTATTCAATAGGGGCTTGGTTGAAAATCAACCAACCTCAGAATTCCCACTTCCTGTTTGGATTTTTTCTCAGGTTTTTGCCTGCCATATGAGTTTTGTTGTACTCACAAACATCATTCAAACAGTTTTAGAAACGTCAGAGTGTTTTCTATCCAATACAAATAATATGCTTATATTAGCAACTGGGACTGAGGAGCAGGCAGTTTACTATGGGCACCTCTGGGCACTTTTCATCCAAGCTACTCAATACTGCCCCTGCAGCCATAATAATAATCCGTTGCAGAGGCCGACACTAATCCATTGTGGATGCTGCGGGGATGGTACAGTCCAAGAAGGGGAGTGTGGCTGCACAATGCACGTCTCTCTCCGGGATGTGTGCTATCTCGCCCATTTGTGCACATTCATTGTTTCATGACTTCATTGTGTGAATTGTTTGTTTTTGAGTGTTAGTGTATTTCATTTCCCAATTACATATATCACTAGTAGTACATTTACTGTTAGTTTCTATACTTTCTTATCTACAATGTTTTTGGTTATATTAAGGTTTGTTAATGCATTCAATATCATTTTATTCCAGTCTTTTACCGTTCTCGTTGTCAGTGGACACGTTGTTTGCGGAGCGCACAACCTATGCTACACGTGTGAGAAACAAGGTTGATTTCATTCCATTTACGAGTTTTGTCAATTTAGTCATTGTCTTCTGTTTGGAGTGCTACTGTCAATGTTGATTAAGGACGGGCACCTGATTACGCATAGAAGTAGGTGTGCGTGCAAATTTAGGCATATAAATGTGTCCATTTGGGGGTCTGATAGTTTTTGGGATTAGCTTAACGCACCACCACTAATGACCTGTGGAGTTTCTCTAAGTGATGATTTCTTCACCTCAAACAGCAAGCAAACCTAAGTCTTTTTTTAAATTTTTTATAGCCGTTGAGAATGACACATGTATTTAAAAAATCTTTCCAGCTCTCTTTCTTTTGATAACCATTTAGCGTGAAAGGGAAAAATGTCATGCTCTGATCAAGTGGAAACATCATTTAACAGGCTTCCTGATTACTTATTATCCCTTGCACAAATAGCCTACAGCAGTGTCTGTCCAGAGCTCACTGGCAGGGGAAACTCTGAGGGCCTGAGTACTCTGAGTATGTTATACAATGTTGCATGTTTGCTAGCACCAGCTTCAGGCCTGGACCAAGTTGATAGTTGAAATAATGTTTCAAGTTATTGCAGAGAGGCCATGTGTAGCCAATGTGATTTATATGCTATTTATATTTATCCGGATATTTTCTACCTGCAGGCTGCAATGTTTTTGTTGGCTTTATGTAGGCTATTTTTACATAGTTGGCAATGGCAATAGAAGTTACTTTTTAGGTTTGTATCAATTTCATTTAGATTTGGATAGAATTTTGATTAACCCCATGAAAATGATTTTGAGATATGATGACATTATTAGAAATTGAACTGTTCCACGAAAATGTGCATATGAAAACTATAACAGGCTCTCAGATCGGTAGAAATGGTAAGATAAATTCGCATTCCACATGAGAAAGTTTGCCGACTCCTCGTGTAGCCTATTACCGGCAACTTCAGGAGAGTAACGGCAGAATCTCTGAAAGTCAGTAGGAGCAGGTTAAGGTTTTTTCTTGTGGTTATCTTGATCTCTGGTTCTCTCTTGAGTCATTTCTGTCTTAGGTAATCAAACAGTGTGCTTATTAAAGCATCAGACAAGCTCAATGTGTATATATAGTTGATTTTATTAAAACACATAGGGTGTGACTATATATAGAAAAATACTTTTAAACATTTCTACCAATCGATTGGTCAAAGGAACAGACAACTTTTGGTCGACCAATGCTTTTTCTTCGTCGGGGACAGCCCTGTTTTGGTCTAAAGTGTGTTTAACAACATGGGTCAGTGATAGTGTTTGGTCTATAGGAGGAGAAAGTGTGTTGGAAGAGGCTTGTCATAGGTGTGTTGGAAGCGAGTGTGGCAGATATACAGGCAGGCTGCTGAGATGAGGCCAGTGTCTCACACACACACACCACCCCAGAGGAATAAAGCTGTGGGTCCACTCTGTGGTTTCCTGTGAGTGAAGCAGGAGATTATGGGTTATGGCCACCTCAGGCAACCCCAGCTCTTCTGACACCGAACGCTAAATCTCCCAGGTTACTATCATAAACAGGCCAGGAAGTCATCCAATCCAAACACTTTAACCCCGCCTTGCCTCACAGCCGGGCCCACGCCACCAGATATCAAAAGGCACCTGCACCCCACATTGTATGTTTCCCTGTGTGTGTGTGTGTGTGTGTGTGTGTGTGTGTGTGTGTGTGTGTGTGTGTGTGTGTGTGTGTGTGTGTGTGTGTGTGTGTGTGTGTGTGTGTGTGTGTGTGTGTGTGTGTGTGTGTGTGTGCGTCACACATGGGTTCAAATACATGTGTGAGTATCTGGCATTTAAAATACTTTTTCTGTGTATTTGAGTCTTTTCTAATAGGCAGCCGAAAACAAGTACTTTTATTTCAGTATTTGAATGGTTATTTGTGTAAACCAAAAATTCTGACAAATTGTATTAGACAGGATTTTCAAATACTTATTTCAAATACCTGGGTTAAATGTATGGGAGTGCATTTGAGTTGGTGTATTTGAGTATTTAAAATACTTTCCAAGTGTATTCCAAATTACATAAAATATTAAACTATCTGAACAATTACTTGTATGAATGTATTTGAAAGTAAATGAGATATATGAAATAGTATTTGAACCCAGGTCTGGTGTTTGTGTGACAGGCGGTGCCAAAGTGTGACACGTTTGTGTGATGAGACTGAATACTTGCAAAAGCATCGGTTTGCATTTTAAATCACAAACAAAACCTCAACCGAACACACACAACTTCTGTAAAATAAATGAATAGCAGCACTTAAAAAAAAGTCTGCATTAAGCCATAAACAAATGATATGCATATTAAAAACATATAATCTAAATATATTAACAAGGTGTAGTTCCGAAATACAATATTATAACGTCATTGAGAGACAACAAAACTCTCTAGTCTATATCCTGCAGTGGCATTACCAAACTCTGACTCTTCCTGGCTGGCTGTGGAGTACAGTAGGAACTAAGAATACAGGGGCCTCTGCTCCCCTAGTCAAGAACATCCACTTGTCATGGCCAGAGGCAAAAAAAGAGCAAGCCAAGCACCTAGGAAACTTCAGTACACTTTTCTCCTGGAGGTAGTGTGACGATCACTGAGCTTATAAATGAACGATGATGATGATGCGCCCATGAGCCATCGCCTCGTCGGAACATTTCCCTCAATTTCTCCTCACGCATTGTTTGGTATGCGTCTTAATAACAATTTTCCACCACCATGCTAGGGTAGCTAATGCTACTACTGTACGTGTTGTGTACAGCGGTCAGATGGGTAACAACAGACTGGTGCAACCTGATTGGCTGAACGTTGTACGCAACGTACAGGAGTAGCATTAGCCACCCTAGCATGGTGGTGGGAAGTTTTGTTTTATTAAGACAGAATGCACATTTTCCCCGTTTTGAAAATGTTTTTTTTTTTTTTTAACTGCTCGCTATTAAAGCTAGTAAAGGAGGAAACCGATGCCTTTGCAGCCACAATGGAAGATGCTTTATGTACTCGCTGGTCACGGTGGAGGTTAGGAGTGCATTGCCCGCTACGCTACCTGCGTTGGGATGTTAAAGACCAGACAACACATACCATTTTAGAATAAGGCTGTAACGTAAACAATTTGGAAAAAGTCAAGGGGTCTGAACACTTTCTGAAGGCACTGTGTGTGTGTGTGTGTGTGTGTGTGTGTGTGTGTGTGTGTGTGTGTGTGTGTGTATGTATATATATATATCATGACTTCATTGTGTGAATTGTTTGATTGATTGATTGTTAGTGTATATCAATTCCCCATTACATATATCACCATATATATATATATATATATATATATATATATATATATATATATATATATATATACACACACACACATACATAGATACACATACAGTATACATACACACACACACATATATATTTATTTTTATGGCACACGAGACACCCGTCTTTTTCGCGCCCGTCTCAGTTAACTAATCCGTTGCAGAGGCCGACACTAATCCATTGTGGATGCTGCGGGGATGGTACAGTCCAAGAAGAAGGGGAGTGTGGCTGCACAATGCACGTCTCTCTCCAGAATGTGTGCTCTCTCCCACCCATTTGTGCACATTCATTGTTTCATGACTTCATTGTGTGAATTGTTTGTGTTTGATTGATTGATTGTTAGTGTATATCAATTCTCCATTACATATATCACCAGTAGTACGTTTACTGTTAATTCCTATAATTTCGAATCTACAATGTTTGTTTGGTTATGTTAATGTCTGGTAATGCATTCATTATGAATGTATTAAATCGTTTTTTTCCCTCATCAATTTACACACTATCCCATAATGACAAAGCCAAAAAAAAATAACAAATCACATTTACATAAGTATTCAGACCCTTTACTCAGTACTTTGTTGAAGCACCTTTGTCAGCGATTACAGCCTTGAGTCTTCTTGGGTATGACGCTACAAGCTTGGCACACCTGTATTTGGGGAGTTTCTCCCATTATTCTCTGCAGATCCTCTCAAGCGCTGTCAGGTTGGATGGGAAGCGTGGCAGCACAGCCATTTTTAGGTCTCTCCAGAGATGTTAGATCGGGTTCAAGTCTGGGCTCTGGCTGAGCTACTCAAGGACATCAGAGACTTGTCCCGAAGCCACTCTTGCATTGTCTTGGCTGTGTGCTGAGTATCGTTGTCCTGTTGGAAAGTGAACCTTCGCCCCAGTTTGAGGTCCTGAGCGCTCTGGAGCAGGTTTTCATCAAGGATATCGCTCTACTTTGCTCCGTTCATTTTTCCCTTGATCCTGACTAGTCTCCCAGTCCCTGCCGCTGAAAAACATCCCCACAGCATGATGCTGCCACTACCATGCTTCACCGTAGGGATGGTGGCAGGTTTGTTCCAGACATGACGCTTGGTATTTAGGCCAAAGTGTTCAGTCTTGGTTTCATCAGACCAGACAATCTTGTTTCTCACGGTCTGAGTCCTTTACGTGCCTTTTGCAAACTCCAAGTGGGCTTTCATATACCTTTTACTGAGGAGTGACATCCGTCTGACCACTCTACCATAAAGGGCTGTTAGCAGTTGATGTTATTCTTCAATAACACAGACCCCAAAGCAAATCATTGGGAGAAAAATATATTTATTCAAAGAGAACAAATCATAGTTATGCTGGAAAGTGTCGATTATTCCCTGTTCAGTGTAGAAAACACTGAGAACAAGGAGACAGGATATAGGTTATACCCAAGCCTAGCCTGTAATTGAGCAATTAGAGTTCCTTGCAATATATTTGGGCCAATGGCCAAATACCCAGTATCCTGTTTTAGGCTCAATGTATAGACAATTTGGACCAATGAGAAATTGCCACATGTAGCTATGAGTCCCAGACTGGAACCCCTACACATATTCTAAACAGATGTTGAACTGAAAAACATCCTGTGTCCCTGACCCATTTAATCTTCAGTTCCCCATTACAGAAAAACAACTTTTTCCATTGATCGGTAGTTCTCTACTCTGTGTATTTATCTGTAAATATTCTAACAGGCTGATTGGTGGAGTGCTACAGAGATGGTTGCCCTTCTAGAAGGTTCTCCCATCTCCACAGAGGAATTCTGGAGCTCTGTAAGAGTGACCATCGGGTTCTTGGTCACCTCCCTGAACAAGGCCCTTCTCCCCCGATTGCTCAGTTTGGCCGGGCGGCCAGCTCTAGGAAGATTCTTGCTGGTTCCAAATTTCTTCCATTTATTAAGAATGATGGAGGCCACTGTGTTCTTGGGGACCTTTAATGCTGGGCAAAACTTTGGATACCCTCTCCCAGATGTGTGCTTCGACACAATCCTGTCTCGGGGCTCTACGGAAAACTCCTTCGACCTCATGGCTTGGTTTTTGCTCTGACACGCACTGTCAACTGTGGGACCTTATATAGACAGGTGTGTGCCTTTCCAAATCATGTCCAATCAATTGAATTTACACAGGGGGACTCCATTCAAGTTGTAGAAACATCTCAAGGATGATCAATGGAAACAGGATGCATCGGAGCTCAATTTCAAGTCTCATAGCAAAGGGTCTGAATACTTATGTAAATGAGGTATCTGTTTTTTATAAATGTCCCAAAAATTCTAATGTTTTTGCTTTGTCATTATGAGGTGTTGTGTGTAGATTGAGGATATTTGTTGTTTAATCCATTTTACAATAAGGCTGCAACATAACAAAATGTGTAAAAAGCGAAGGGGTCTGAATACTTTCCAAGTGCACTGTATATATTGTATGCTGATGATTGACTAAAACAAATCTTGTTCGACCAACATTCTGTCAAACAAACAATCGACCAGTCGACTATTTCGCTGACCCCTGTTATTAAGCACACTTTCGACCAACTCTGTCCCTGGCCCCAGTTTTTAAACACACATAAGACCACAGGCAGCCGGTGGCACCTTAATTGGGGAGGATGGGCTCATAGTAATGGCTGGAATGGAATTATTGGAATGGTATCCAACACGTGTTTGATACCATTCCATTCACTCCATTCTAGACGTTGTTATGAACCGATCACCTCTGCAGCCTCCTGTGCTTTAGACCAAACACTGTCATTGGCCCCTGTTGTTAAACACACTTTAGACCAAACACTGTCATTGGCCCCTGTTGTTAAACACACTTTAGACCAAACACTGTCATTGGGCCCCTGTTGTTAAACACACTTTAGACCAAACACTGTCATTGGCCCCTGTTGTTAAACACACTTTAGACCAAACACTGTCATTGGCCCCTGTTGTTAAACACACTTTAGACCAAACACTGTCATTGGCCCCTGTTGTTAAACACACTTTAGACCAAACACTGTCATTGGCCCCTGTTGTTAAACACACTTTAGACCAAACACTGTCATTGGCCCCTGTTGTTAAACACACTTTAGACCAAACACTGTCATTGGCCCCTGTTGTTAAACACACTTTAGACCAAACACTGTCATTGGCCCCTGTTGTTAAACACACTTTAGACCAAACACTGTCTTTGGCCCCTGTTGTTAAACACACTTTAGACCAAACACTGTCATTGGGCCCCTGTTGTTAAACACACTTTAGACCAAACACTGTCATTGGCCACTGTTGTTAAACACACTTTAGACCAAACACTGTCATTGGGCCCCTGTTGTTAAACACACTTTAGACCAAACACTGTCATTGGCCACTGTTGTTAAACACACTTTAGACCAAACACTGTCATTGGCCCCTGTTGTTAAACACACTTTAGACCAAACACTGTCATTGGCCCCTGTTGTTAAACACACTTTAGACCAAACACTGTCATTGGCCCCTGTTGTTAAACACACTTTAGACCAAACACTGTCATTGGCCCCTGTTGTTAAACACACTTTAGACCAAACACTGTCATTGGCCCCTGTTGTTAAACACACTTTAGACCAAACACTGTCATTGGCCACTGTTGTTAAACACACTTTAGACCAAACACTGTCATTGGCCCCTGTTGTTAAACACACTTTAGACCAAACACTGTCATTGGCCCCTGTTGTTAAACACACTTTAGACCAAACACTGTCATTGGCCCCTGTTGTTAAACACACTTTAGACCAAACACTGTCATTGGCCCCTGTTGTTAAACACACTTTAGACCAAACACTGTCATTGGCCCCTGTTGTTAAACACACTTTAGACCAAACACTGTCATTGGCCCCTGTTGTTAAACACACTTTAGACCAAACACTGTCTTTGGCCCCTGTTGTTAAACACACTTTAGACCAAACACTGTCATTGGGCCCCTGTTGTTAAACACACTTTAGACCAAACACTGTCATTGGCCACTGTTGTTAAACACACTTTAGACCAAACACTGTCATTGGGCCCCTGTTGTTAAACACACTTTAGACCAAACACTGTCATTGGCCACTGTTGTTAAACACACTTTAGACCAAACACTGTCATTGGGCCCTGTTGTTAAACACACTTTAGACCAAACACTGTCATTGGCCCCTGTTGTTAAACACACTTTAGACCAAACACTGTCATTGGCCCCTGTTGTTAAACACACTTTAGACCAAACACTGTCATTGGCCCCTGTTGTTAAACACACTTTAGACCAAACACTGTCATTGGCCCCTGTTGTTAAACACACTTTAGACCAAACACTGTCATTGGGCCCCTGTTGTTAAACACACTTTAGACCAAACACTGTCATTGGCCACTGTTGTTAAACACACTTTAGACCAAACACTGTCATTGGGCCCCTGTTGTTAAACACACTTTAGACCAAACACTGTCATTGGCCACTGTTGTTAAACACACTTTAGACCAAACACTGTCATTGGCCCCTGTTGTTAAACACACTTTAGACCAAACACTGTCATTGGCCCCTGTTGTTAAACACACTTTAGACCAAACACTGTCATTGGCCCCTGTTGTTAAACACACTTTAGACCAAACACTGTCATTGGGCCCCTGTTGTTAAACACACTTTAGACCAAACACTGTCATTGGGCCCCTGTTGTTAAACACACTTTAGACCAAACACTGTCATTGGCCCCTGTTGTTAAACACACTTTAGACCAAACACTGTCATTGGGCCCCTGTTGTTAAACACACTTTAGACCAAACACTGTCATTGGCCCCTGTTGTTAAACACACTTTAGACCAAACACTGTCATTGGGCCCCTGTTGTTAAACACACTTTAGACCAAACACTGTCATTGGCCCCTGTTGTTAAACACACTTTAGACCAAACACTGTCATTGGCCCCTGTTGTTAAACACACTTTAGACCAAACACTGTCATTGGCCCCTGTTGTTAAACACACTTTAGACCAAACACTGTCATTGGCCCCTGTTGTTAAACACACTTTAGACCAAACACTGTCATTGGCCCCTGTTGTTAAACACACTTTAGACCAAACACTGTCATTGGCCCCTGTTGAAACACACCTCTGCTTGTTGCTGTACAGTAGGGCACCATGGGGATGAACCCAAAACACACCTGGACCTGTAGACTAAATACAGCTGAGCCTGTAGTCAAAACATGGTAGGGCCTCTATTCCAAACACAGCTGGACCTGTAGCCTAAATACAGCTGAGCCTGTAGTTAAAACATGGCAGGGGCTCTATTCCAAACACACCTGGACCTGTAGACTAAATATAGCTGAGCCTGTAGTCAAAACATGGCAGGGCCTCTATTCCAAACACACCTGGACCTGTAGACTAAATACAGCTGAGCCTGTAGTCAAAACATGGTAGGGCCTCTATTCCAAAGACACCAGGCTCTGTTACAAATCCACTTAGCAGTTTTCACTCTCTTTGCAGGACCAATCAGATGGTGAAGATCCTGTACTCCTTTGGAGTGTTTGTCAGCTTTGCCATCCAGTCCTTCGTCCCGGCGGAGATCATGATTCCCCCGGTCCAAGCAAGGCTACGGGAGAGCTGGAGGGCACCCTGTGAGACGATCCTCAGAGGCCTGCTCGTCTGCCTCACCTGTGAGTACCTTCTCTCTGTCAATGGTATGTGTGTGTGTGTATATATATATACTGTATGCGTGATTTACATAGTGGGAGTGGCCTCAGTTGATCGGACCTGGAATGAATCTCTTTGGCTGAGAATCTCTTTTTGTCTGTAACATGTTCTGGCTAAGCACCCTAAATGAATATGAATCATGAAAGACTTGACATTTTTCCCTATGCAGGCAGGCAGGCAGCACCCAGATGAATGAATGAATGAACGAGCAGAAGATTGACTGTGGAATGGCTGGTTGTCATGGTGCTGTCAATCCTCTCACTGTGCCCGAGTTGCAGTCTTCAAAGACTTATGGTGTCTGTGTGTGTACGTATGGGGTGTTCTAGTGGGATACCCCAGGGAGGTACAGATGTAGCACTTCCCCTCTTCATCTCAAAGTAACACTGATGTCATTAGTTTCCTCTCCTCTCCTGCCCTCTTCATCTCAAAGTTAACACTGATGTCATTAGTTTCCCCCCTCCCCTCCTGTCTGAAATGATGAAAATTTGGAATTGGAAGAATTTAAGTTAGAGCTGGTAACTACAAGGCAGAGTGTGGGCAAACTGGGCAAACAGGCCTCCCCACATTGACAGTGCAGGATCCTATCCTAGCAGGCCCCGACTGGCCACATTGGTTGGTATGCAGCATCTGGTTGTCATGGCAATGGAAGGAAGAGTAATAAATAGCATGACAGCGTAAAAGAGGAAACTGCTGAGGAGGAGAGCATTAGAAACAGATCTTCAGGAGATGTCTGTCTGTCTGTCAACAGGCGCTGCATACCAACCAATGTGGCCAGTCGGGGCCTGGGCCTGCTAGGATAGGATACTGCACTGTCAATGTGGGGAGGCCTGTTTGCCCAGTTTTCCCACACTCTACCTAGTAGTTAACAGGTGTCCTGTCCATGGTGCTGAACTGGCTGGGTGAATAGTGAGAACCCTGTCCATGGTGCTGATAGTGAGAACCCTGTCCTTGGTGCTGAACTGACTGGGTGAATAGGCCTGGCTGAACAGACGTTCCTGCCCATGGTAGACCTTCCCTAACCTTTACCAGAGGGAGTTTGGAAGTGAAAGCTAGGGACAACTTAATGCAGTGAACTAAGCATTACTAGTCCTTCATCCACAACATCAACACAACATGTAATCCCTGTTCCCAGATCTTCCCCTCCAACCTTGTTTATACAGTACGACGTGATGCAGCATCAACTATGATGCTTTACATCCATTAGCTTGCATTGAAGGTGTCAAGTTTATAAATATCTATATATCCTAAAAACAGAATTGCTGAATTTATGTTGACAGAGGGAAAATTCTTCGGTCTTCTAGTATCTCTATTGTTTTGTCTTAAAACCCATCTTTGGATAAATTGCATCAACCGCTGAACTGTGGTGCAACCCAGAAGTGATATACAGTGTATTTGGAAAGTATTCAGGACCCCTTGACTTTTTCAAAATGTTGTTACGTTACAGCCTTATTCTAAAATGGATGAGTTTTTAGATTCGTTTTTTTTCCTCATCAATCTAAACACAACACCCCACAATGACAAGGCAAACACATGTTGTTTGACTGTACAAGCTTGGCACAACTGTATTTGGGGAGTTTCTCCCATTATTCTCTGCAGAAGCCAAAAGGACTCAAGGCTGTAATCACTGCCAAAGGTGCCTCAACAAAGTACTGAGTAAGGGGTCTGAATACTTATTTAAATGTGATATTTCAGTTCATTATTTTTAATATATTTGCAAAAATGTCAAGATACCTGTTATTGCTTTGTCATTATGGGATGTTGTGTGTAGATTGATGAGGAAAAAACTATTTAATCAATTTTAGAATAAGACTGTAACTTACCAATGTCGAAAAAGTCAAGGGGTCTGAATACTTTCCGAATGCACTGCATCTAGATGAAGCATGGATTATAGAATATTCCATGCCTCTGGTGCACAAGACAAAAATGCAGTCTTGCCTTATATTGTAAATGTCCTGGGGACTTTAAATAGCAACCACCTAGCAGACCGGGTATGGCAACTGCTGTGGTGAAGGAGACCAGACTACAGAGGTAAAGAGGGAGTTTACCCAAAAGTGCTTCGTAGATGAACACATACAAATGTAGCTTTCTGTGCATATAAAGTGAGATGCAATGGTGGGTGAGTGACTTGGCATTTGTATTAAGGCGCAAGAATGCATGATAAGTAGAGTCTAGTCTCTGTAAGACAGAGGAGGTTGCATGCATGTACAGAAAATCACTATAATCAATTACAGAGAGAAAATTGGCCTGAACAAGCTTCTTTCTAGCCCTAAGCGGGAAGCAAGCATTATTATTACAAAAATAAAAACCCAATTTCATTTTAGGCTTCCTCACAAGATTATCCATATGAACGTCAAAGGACAACTTCTCATCCCACCATATACCTAGGTACTGTACTTGTAGGATGACACTTTTTCAATGGATAAGCTACCAGATGTGACAATGCTAAACTTCCCTGGCTGAGTGCGAGCTCTGATAAAGTTTTTTGTACATTCAAGACCAGTTTGAGAGCATAAAGGGAGGCCTACAGTGACTGAAAAGCAGTGTGAAGCTCTTCAACAGCCTGAACCAGAGAAGGAGCACATGAATATATGACTGTATCATCTGCATAATGATGTAACTCTGCTGGTTGCATCCCATTTCTCAAATCATTAATGAAAATTGAGAACAACACAGGAGCTAAAATGGAACCCTGGGGCACACCTCTATTAATCTCAAGAAAGCTAGACTGGTGATTGTCAGTATATACACATTGTGTTCTCTCAGAAAGATAGTTCCTAAACCAATTTACTGCCCCTTCACTGCTACTAATGTTAGCTAGCAACAATTCATGGTCAACTGCATCAAATGCCTTTGTAAATCAACAAAAGGATCAGCACAATGTTGCTGTTTTATTAAACAGCTTGGAAAATCCCAGAAAATGATGTCATGGCTTTAGAAGCTTCTGATAGGCTAATTGACATTATTTGAGTCAATTGGAGGTGTACCTGTAGATGTATCTCAAGGCCTAGCTTCAAACTCAGTGCCTCTTTGCTTGACATCATGGAAAAATCCAAAGAAATCAGCCAAGACCTCAGAAAAAAAGTGTAGACCTCCACAAGTCTTGTTCATCCTTGGGAGCAATTTCCAAACGCCTGAAGGTACCATGTTCATCTGTACAAACAATAGTACGCAAGTATAAACACCATGGGTGTCACGCCCTGACCTTAGAGATCCTTTTTATTCTCTATTTTGGTTAGGTCAGGGTGTGACTAGGGTGGGTACTCTAGTTTTTGCATTTCTATGTTTGCAAGGTATGGTTCCTAATCAGAGGCAGCTGTCTATCGTTGTCTCTGATTGGGGATCATACTTAGGCAGCCTTTTTCCACCTGTTTTGTGTGGGATCTTGTTTTTGTGTAGCTGCCTGTGAGCAGCCCAGAACGTCACGTTTTTTTTTCTTCTGTATTGTTTTTGGTGAGTTTCATATTTATTAAACATGTGGAACTCCACGCACGCTGCACCTTGGTCCACTCATTTCAACAAGCGTGACAATGGGACCACGCAGCCATAATACCGCCCAGGAAAGAGACGTGTTCTGTCTCCTAGAGATGAACGTACATTGGTGCGAAAAGTGCACATCAATCCCAGAACAGCAGCAAAGGACCTTTTGAATATGCTGCAGGAAACAGGTACAAAATTATCTATATCCAGAGTAAAACGAGTCCTATATCGACATAACCTGAAAGGCCGCTCAGCAAGGAAGAAGCCACTGCTCCAAAACCGCCATAAAAAAAGCCAGACTACGGTTTGCAACTGCACATGGGGACAAAGATCATACTTTTTGGAGAAATGTTCTCTGGTCTGATGAAACAAAAACAGAACTGTTTGGCCATAATGACCATCGTTATGTTTGGAGGAAAAAGGGTGAGGCTTGCAAGCCGAAGAACACCATCCCAACCGTGAAGCCCGGGGGTGGCAACATTATGTTGTGGGGGTGCTTTGCTGCAGGAGGGACTGGTGCACTTCACAAAATAGATGGCATCATGAGGGGGGGAAATTATGTGGATATATTGAAGCAGCATCTCAAGACATCAGTCAGGGAGTTAAAGCTTGGTCGCAAATGGGTCTTCCAACTGGACAACAACCCCAAGCATACTTCCAAAGTTGTGGCAAAATGGCTTAAGGACAACAAAGTCAAGGTATTAGAGTGGCCATCAAAAAGCTCTGACCTCAATCCCATAGACAATTTGTGGGCAGAACTGAAAGAGCGTGTGCAAGCAAGGAGGCCTACAGACCTGACTCGGTTACACCAGCTCTGTCAGGAGGAATGGGCCAAAATTCACCCAATTTATTGTGGGAAGCTTGTGGAAGGCTTCCCGAAACATTGGACCCAAGTTAAAAACAATGTAAAGGCAATGCTACCAAATACTAATTGAGTGTATGTAAAATTCTGACCCACTGGGAATGTGATGAAAAAAATAAAAGCTGAAATAAATCATTCTCTCTACTATTATTCTGATATTTCTAATTTTTTTTAATAAAATGGTGATCCTAACTGACCTAAGACAGGGCATTTTTACTAGGATTAAATGTCAAGAATCGTGAAAAATTGAATTTAAATGTATTTGGCTAAAGTGTATGTAAACTTCCGACTTCAACTGTATATAAGGACTCACTGTAGTCGGCGGCTACATACCACCATCGGCTTCGGGAGACGCACCTAACTCTCTTTTTGAATCCTGCACAAGCCAAATGACTCTGAATTCATTATTTTAGGACATTTGAACTGTACATGCTTACATCTGTATGGGACTCTTTTAAAGAACTTGGACATTATTCTAACGAATACCCCTCACAAATACACATTGACTGAGACCAAAGGCAAACCCTGTTATATTTTTAAAATACATTTCAGACAGTTTGATGAGCACGTGTTTTACATGATCTCTACCATAACATTGACAGAGTAAGTCTGATTCCGGATGTTGACACTGCCATGAAATGTGTGTCCATTTGTGATAAGCATCCCCTGTGAAGAAATGTAGAATCAGTGGAAGGGACAATCCCTGGCTTTCAGATAACTTGGCAGAATTAATTAAAAAGAGAAATGTCTCTTGGGCTTAAGTTAAACATACAGTACCTTCGGAAAGTATTCAGACCCCTTGACTTTTTTCCAAAATAACAATGAATAAATAATGAAATATCACATTTACATAAGTATTCAGACCCTTTACTCAGTACTTTGTAGAAGCACCTTTGGCAGCAATTACAGCATCCAGTCTTCTTGGGTATGACGCTACAAGTTTGAAACACCTGTTTTTGGAGAGTTTCTCCCATTCCTCTCTGCAGATCCTCTCAAGCACTGTCAGGTTGGATGGGGAGTGTTGCTGCACAGCAATTTTCAGACCTCATCAGAGATGTTAGATCGGGTTCAAGTCCAGACTTTAGCTGGGCCACTCAAGGACATTCAGAGACTTGTCATGAAACCACTCCTGCATTGTCTTGGCTGTGTGCTTACGGTTGTTGTCCTGTTGGAAGTTGAATCTTCGCCCCAGTCTGAGGTCCTGAGCAGATTTTAATCAAGGACCTCTCTGCACTTTGCTCCGTTCATCTTTGCCTCAATCCTGACTAGTCTCCCAGTCCCTGCCACAAAAAAAAATCCCCACAGCATGATGCTGTAACCACCATGCTTCACCGTAGGGATGGTGCACGGTTTATTCCAGACGTGGCGCTTGGCATTCAGGCCAAAGAGTTGAATCTTGGTTTCATCAGACCAGAGAATCTTGTTTCTCATGGTCTGAGAGTCTTTAGGTGCCTTTTGCCAAACTCCAAGAGGGCTGTCATGTGCCTTTTACTTAGAAGTGGCTTCTGTCTGGCCACTCTACCATAAAGGCCATAGAGTGCTGCAGAGATGGTTGTCCTTCCGGAAGATTGTCCCATCTCCACAGATTAATTCTAGAGCTCTGTCAGAGTGACATTCGGTTTCTTGGTCACCTCCCTGACCAAGGCCCTTCTCAGTTTGGCCGGACGGCCAGCTCCAAACTTCTTCAATTTAAGAATGATGGAGACCACTGTGTTCTTGGGGACCTTCAATAGAGCACAAATGTTTTGGTACCCTTCCCCAGATCTGTGCCTCGACACAATCCTGTCTCGGAGCTCTACGGACAATTCCTTCGACCTCATAGCTTGGTTTTTGCTCTGACATGCACTGTCAACTGTGGGACCTTATATAGACAGGTGTGTGCCCTTCCAAATCATGTGAAATCAATTACATTTACCACAGGTGGACTCCAAGTTGTAGAAACATCTCAAGGATGATCAATGGAAACAGGATGTACCTGAGCTCCATTCCCAGTAAACAAGGTACTTTTTTCCGTTTTTGTTTGCAGAAATGTCTAAAAACCTGTTTTTGCTTTGTCATTATGGGGTATTGTGTGTAGATTTCTGAGAAGAAAACAAATATTTAATCGATTTTAGAATAAGGCTGTAACAATAAAATGTGGAAAAAGTCAAGGGGTCTGAATACTTTCCCGAAGGCACTGTACAAATGCTCCTGTTGACTGGTCCTCCATCAAAGCGCTAAGAAACAAATGTACAGGATTGATCAGGAAGTCCAAATCAGATTTCTATCTAAATGCAGTCACAGAGAACCTAAACAGCCCTACCAAGTTCTGGAAGGTAATCAAATCAGTGTCAGGTTCTAATGTATCCTTTGGCCTTCATGACCATTTAATGATGGATTCTAATGAATTGAAGGATAAAGCCCATATTGTAGGGTTTTTTTAACAAGCAATTCATATCTGCTGGTTCAGCTTTTGATAATGGTGGGGCCCAGGCCTCTAATGTAAGTTCTGTTATCGTAAATTATGACATACAGTGCCTTGCAAATGCTTTCACCCCCCCCCCCTTGGCATTTTTCCTATTTTGTTTAATTACAACCTGTAATATTTGGGGGGTTTCATGTAATGGACATACACAAAATAGTCCAAATTGGTGAAGTGAAATGAAAAAAATTACTTGTTTCAAACAATTCTAAAAATACAAAAGTGGTGTGTGCATATGGATTCATCATCTTTGCTATGAAGCCCCTAAATAAGATCTCGTGCAACCAATTACCTTCAGAAGTCACATAATGAGTTAAATAAAGTCCACATGTGTGCAATCGAAATGTCACATGATCTGTCACATGATCTAAGTATATATACACCTGTTCTGAAAGGCCCCAAAGCCTGCAACACCACACAGCAAGGGGCACCACCAAGCAAGCGTCACCATGAAGACCAAGGAGCTCTCCAAACAGATCAGGAACAAAGTTGTGGAGAAGTACAGATCAACTTTGAACATCCCACAGAGCACCATTATATCCATTATTTAAAAAAAAAAAGAATATGGCACCACAACAAACCTGCCAAGAGAGGGCTGCCCACCAAAACTCACGGACCAGGCAAGGAGGGAATTAATCAGAGAGGCAACAAAGAGACAAAAGATAACCCTGAAGGAGCTGCAAAGCTCCACAGCAGAGATTGGAGTATCTGTCCATAGGACCATTTTAAGTTGCACACTCCACAGAGCTGGGATTTACGATAGAGTGGCCAGAAAAAAGCCATTGTTTAAAGAAAAAAATAAGCAAACATGTTTGGTGTTTGCCAAAAGGCATGTGGGAGACTCCCCAAACATATGGAAAATGTACTCTGTTCAGATGAGACTAAAATTGAGCTTTTTGGCCATCAAGGAAAACGCTGTCTGGCGCAAACCCAACACCTCTCATCACCCGAGAACACCATCCCCACAGTGAAGCATGGTAGTGACAGTGTCATGCTGTGGGGATGTTTTTCATCGGCGGGGACTGGGAAACTGGTCAGAATTGAAGGAATGATGGATGGCGCTAAATACAGGGAAATTCTTGTTTCAGTTTTCCAGAGATTTGAGACTGGGACGGAGGCTCACCTTCCAGCAGGACAATGACTCTAAGCAAACTGCTAAAGCAACACTTGAGTGGTTTAAGGGGAAACATGTAAATGTCTTGGAATGGCCTAGTCAAAGCCCAGACCCCAATCCATTGAGAATCTGTGGTATGACTTAAAGATTGCTGTACACCAGCGGAACCCATCCAACTTGAAGAAGCTGAAGCAGTTTTGCCTTGAAGAATGGGCAGAAATCCCAGTGGCTAGATGTGCCAAGCTAATAGAGACATACCCCAAGAGACTTGCACCTGTAATTGCTGCAAAAGGTGGCTCTACAAAGTATTGACTTGGGGGAGAGAATAGTTATGCACGCTCAAGTTTTCAGTTTTTTTGTCTTATTTCTTGTTTGTTTCAACAATAAAAAATATTTTGCATCTTCAAAGTGGTAGGCATGTTGTGTAAATCAAATGATACAAACCCCCCCCAAAAAACAATTTTAATTCCAGGGGTTAAGTCAACAAAATAGGAAAAATTCCAAGGGGGTGAATACTTTCGCAAGCCACTGTAAACTCTCATGTGAACCATTTTAACTTTGAGCCTGTTTCTTATACTGAGGTCTATAAAGCACTAAAGGCTATAGACAGTAAAAAGTCTGCAGGTCCAGACAACCCGGACCCCTACCTCTTAAAGATAGCAGCTGGTATTATTACTGAACCTGTGGCTCACATTTTCAACTTGAGTCTCTTGACCAATTCCATACCCACTATTTAGAAATCAGCTTATGTACTCCCACTGCTAAAGGGTGGAGATCCCTCCGATGCTAATAACTATTGTCCTATCTCCAAGCTCCCTATCCTGGCCAAAGTCTATGAATCCCTAGTGAACTCTCAGTTAAAACACTTATTCATTGAAAATGACATTCTAAGCGGGGTTCAGTCTGGCTTTAGATGGGGGCATAGCCACTGCAGCTATGGCAGTGGCAAATGACATCCTAAATGCACTTAAAGGCACAGTCAACTTAGTGTATGTAAACTTTTGACCCACTGGAATTGTGATACAGTGATTTATAAGTGAAATAATCGGTCCATAAACAATTTTTGGACAAATTACTTGTGTCATGCACAAAGTAGATGTCCTAACCGACTTGCCAAAACTATAGTTTGTTAACAAGAAATTTGTGGAGTGGTTGAAAAATGAGTTTTAATGACTCCAACCTAAGTGTATGTAAACTTCCGACTTCAACTGTACGTTCACTTTAACCGCAAGCAATTCAAAATGTTTGGCTTTGGTAATCGAGAGAATTTCAGAGGTGTTAAACTTTAATTTCACATAAATTGCAACTCCTCCTCCTCTTCTCATCTGAACCATGTACCCCGAGTTATTTGACACAGATTTCTTTAGCCAAGTGTCTGATAAAACCATTATGTCTGCATTTGTTGTATTGGCCCATATTCTAATCATGTCTATTTTTGCAAATAGACTTCTGACAATGTACATGCAAGAGGCCAAAACCTGTGATGTTTTTAAAGTCCAAGGGAGAGGGTAGAGATTGCATGGTATCTACCGGCCCAGGGTTTGGTCGCACATTACTAGAGATCAACAATTAAAGCAAAACAATTCATCTAATTTGCCAATTGTGTGAGGACTGGGTGGAGCCAATAAAATAAAATGAGCTGAGTCTTTCTACACAGAAAAAAATAATTCAAGATTTTGAGATGTTGGAAGTGTAGGCCCACTTGAGAGTGGTACAAATGTAATTGCAGAGAGATATCAAGTTCCTGGTGGTATTGACATGATGGTCTCGTCGGAGGGCAAAAGGTGAAGATAATTCACTCACAGTTTGATCATTCAGCCTATTGAATTCAGGACGGCATTGAGTAAAGTGCAGGCACAGTAACAGACATAATTCGGGCTTTTAGAGGTCTTTCAGCACAGGTGTGCAATGACCAGTAGACGTTGCGTAGAACGACGTAGATTTTCCCATGGCCCACTGTGCATCAGGTTTTACAATCTGGCAACCGCTTCTCCACTCCTAGCCTTCAGTGCGCACTTACGCTCGTGTAGTAGGCCTTGCAAGGAGACAGACGCTTCTGACTCGGTGCGCTCCAACTCCAAAAAGGTGTAGACTACAGTTTAATAGTGGCCAGAGGCAGGAAGAAAAAAAAGTTTCTCAATCAGAAATGTTTTTACAAGCAAATTTCATAAAATAGAGACTGAGATGTAAAAATACAAGTTATTATATACAGCATCCACCTTTACATCAAAAGTGTTTGCTTCTGTAGACAGGATCAGGGTCATTAAAACATAACTCTTAAAAGTCATATCTCAAGGATCAGACATACGAACGGACAGACTGATTGGCTGCCATCTTGGATTACGAAGTAATGAAATTAAACTGTTCCACGAAAATGTGCATGAAAACCATAGTTGGCACTCAGATTGGTAGAAATTGTAGGATCAATTGACATTCCACATGTGAAAGGTTGCCGAATCCTCATGTAGCCTATTACTGACAACTTCAGAAGAGTAATCTGTGAAAGCCAGCAGGAGCGGGAGGAGAATGATTGGCACAATCAAAGTTTTTTTTCTTCTGGTTATATTGATCTCTTGTTCCCCCTTGAGTCATATGTGTCTTATTTCATCAAACAGTAAGCGTATAGCATCAGACAAGCTCAATGCATATAGTTTATTTAAAAAAACATAGGGTGTGTTTATATATATGGACAATTACAGCTTTAAAATGTTCGACCAATCGATTGGTTGAAAGAACAGACGACTTTCGGTTGAACAAGATTTGTTCCTACTTTAAGGCTTAAACAGCATCAGAAAATGACTCAGTTTTAAGAATGCATAGCACAGATAACTACACACTTTTCTCAGGTTGTCTCCGTAGGACCATATATCCAAGTGCAGCTTCAGTTATTCTACTTTCTTACTGTTGTAGAAAACCTTTACATTGACCTTTCTTACTGTTGTAGAAAACCTTTACATTGACCTTTCTTACTGTTGTAGAAAACCTTTACATTGACCTTTCTTACTGTTGTAGAAAACCTTTACATTGACCTTTCTTACTGTTGTAGAAAACCTTTACATTGACCTTTCTTACTGTTGTAGAAAACCTTTACATTGACCTTTCTTACTGTTGTAGAAAACCTTTACATTGACCTTTCTTACTGTTGTAGAAAACCCTTACATTGACCTTTCTTACTGTTGTAGAAAACCTTTACATTGACCTTTCTTACTGTTGTAGAAAACCCTTATTTTGACCTTTCTTACTGTTGTAGAAAACCCTTACATTGACATTTCTTACTGTTGTAGAAAACCTTTACATTGACCTTTCTTACTGTTGTAGAAAACCCTTATTTTGACCTTTCTTACTGTTGTAGAAAACCTTTACATTGACCTTTCTTACTGTTGTAGAAAACCCTTATTTTGACCTTTCTTACTGTTGTAGAAAACCTTTACATTGACCTTTCTTACTGTTGTAGAAAACCTTTACATTGACCTTTCTTACTGTTGTAGAAAACCTTTACATTGACCTTTCTTACTGTCTCTCTCTGTGTTTGCATCCTTTTTGGCTATAAACTAAATATGACTTTACTGATGGTTTTAGTCTGAAATAAACATAACTTTGCTATTTTATGATGCTGGTCTTACTGGTCGGGGCCCAGCTATGCTTACTGGCCTGTACTGGGTAGAAATATGGTCAGATGCAACCTTTGCTATTTGTTCAGTTCTCATTAGATGGAATTAAGCTGAAAGTGAACATCAAAGCGTCTACATGTATTTTATATGTGTAGGGAACATACAGTGATTTTCTTTCCTCTTGGTGGTGTCAGAGTAGGGAATATACAGTGATGTTTTCCTCTTGGTGGTGTCAGAGTAGGGAATATACAGTGATGTTTTCCTCTTGGTGGTGTCAGAGTAGGGAATATACAGTGATGTTTTCCTCTTGGTGCTGTCAGAGTAGGGAATATACAGTGATTTTCTTTCCTCTTGGTGGTGTCAGAGTAGGGAATATACAGTGATGTTTTCCTCTTGGTGGTGTCAGAGTAGGGAATATACAGTGATGTTTTCCTCTTGGTGGTGTCAGAGTAGGGAATATACAGTGATGTTTTCCTCTTGGTGGTGTCAGAGTAGGGAATATACAGTGATGTTTTCCTCTTGGTGGTGTCAGAGTAGGGAATATACAGTAATGTTTTCCTCTTGGTGCTGTCAGAGTAGGGAATATACAGTGATGTTTTCCTCTTGGTGCTGTCAGAGCTGTGGGGACCTTGCTGTTTTTCCTGGTTTATGGCCCCAATGAGACCCAGTGTTTTATTTTCCTTGTCACCCTGCCATTGGTCAAACCTGAGACACATAAAACATACCATGGAACAGGGTGTTACGGCAAGGTTTCTCTCGCATCTGTGCTTGCTTGCGCTTTTGTTCGTTCGTTCCATTCCCACGGGGGACCAGTACAAAAATAGTAAGAAAATGTATGCACTCATTACTGCTCTGGATAAGAGCGCTGGCTAATGACAAACATGTAAATGTCAGGGACATGTCTGTGTGCTCTTTCATCCCATTAACAGCAGTATTATTTTAAACTCCACAGACCAGGGATATGTCAGTCTAATGAAATAAGGATTCAGAGAAATGCATGCAGTTTCTAATAAGTTTACCCGGAATGAACCTCCGATACTGAAACCTCTGATACTGGAACTTGTTTTCCCTACATGCACCATGGCAGCTCTCATTTGTGTGGGCTAACACATTGTATTGTTTTAATTAGAGGAGGGTAATAAGTAGGTATGGTCTCTGATGAACTGACTTCTTTCTTTCTTTTGAAGTCTCCTAGGACCAACACTCCAGATTCCATTAGCAATGTGCAGCGCTCACCTTGGTTTAACTGTGTGTTTTTGTCTCTCTAACCTGTCTTTGTGACTGTCTGTCCCTTTCCTCTATCTTTAGCTTTTGTCTTTGGCTGTCTTTGAGTGTGTCTCAAAGACACATGAACAGAGACTGAACATAGAGGCGAGAAGGATCTTCTGACTCCAGTGTGCACACACACACAAAACAAAGTGTGTCGTCTCGCTTGTTATAATGTGCCTCGCAACAGACATCATTGATAGAAAACAGACATTACTAATCCGACCACGTCTCATCTTTATGGAAAACACCCACCTCCGTTCCGGATATTTCCTCCATCTGCCTCCGGTTCCAACACGAGGCAGGCTTCCCTGCTAACGCATGCTCTGGATGTCTCATTATCCCCCCCCCGTACACACACACATACATACTTATGCACACGCGCACATTCACACACATACAAAGAGGTCAAAAAATTATTGGAGCTTGGAACTCAGGGCCTCCCATTTCCAGAAGCCAACTCAGTGGGGCGATGCAGTGAGTTGCTGCTGTGAAAAGAGCATCTGAAAGAGAGAGTTTATCTACTCTGTGAATGAACAGCAGAGCGCAGTGGATGGGGGGGAATTTAAGTTCACCCCCGCTGTGAAGGACTGTCTGACTGTCTCTGTACTCTACTGAGAGAGTACTGTGAGGGTTGTGGGAACAGAGGAGATGTGAACTGGGCCTGGAATTTACTCTGTGTAGTTGGTATTGTGTCTGATGTGTAAAATGTGGGGGTGAGGGCGTTAATGTTGGGGTGATGTGTCAAAGTTACCCTGTGACTTTCCTCAAAGTTACTTACCTTGAAACGTTTTTGTTTACTGCAATAGGCTAGCTTGAGTCACTGTGCTTGTCGTGATGATGTAATAAGGTTATCTTTGTAATCGCCAGAGCAAAAGTTTGGCCGGTACGAGACATTATACAACGGGTGGGTCTAATCCTGAATGCTGATTGGTTAAAACGACATTCCAGCCGGTGTCTATTCCACAAGTTACCACCGGCTAAATCTATGACGTTAAAATGCCTATTTACTCTGTTCCATCTGACTGCGCAATCCACTGTCTCATCAGCCCAGCCAAGCAATTTATAAACTTGATCTCCACTATAAATGAATCTAGACATTATCTCACATTTCTTTTAGACTAACATTTAGTTTTCAACAGCGAAGATTTGTATAAACCTTGCTGTCTGTCTCCAACATTTGCAATATTGTTTCAGTATTCAAATTCGATCTCCAACTGTCCCATAGTAATAAACGTATAGAGGTTGTGAGTCGGGACGAGAGAGTCAGGCAGGCAGCGTTTCTCAGCCACACACCAACAAACACACTCATACACCACATTGACAGACACACACTCATATACCACATTGACAGACACACAAACACACTCATACAACACATTGACAGGCACACAGACAAACACACTCACACACCACATTGACAGACGCACAGACACACACACTCATACACCACATTGACAGACACACACTCATATACCACATTGACAAACACACTCATACACCACATTGACAGACACACAGACACACACACACATATACCACATTGACAGACACACAGACAAACACACTCATACACCACATTGACAGACACACACTCATATACCACATTGACAGACACACAAACACACTCATACACCACATTGACAGACACACACTCATATACCACATTGACAGACACACAAACACACTCATACACCACATTGACAGACACACACTCATATACCACATTGACAGACACACAGACAAACACACTCATACACCACATTGACAGATACACACTCATATACCACATTGACAGACACACAAACACACACACACATATACCACATTGACAGACACACAGACAAACACACTCATACACCACATTGACAGACGCACAGACACACACACTCATACACCACATTGACAGATACACACTCATACACCACATTGACAGACGCACAGACAAACACACACATACACCACATTGACAGACACACACACAGTACCTGCTCCACTTTGTCATTCATTTCTAAAGCTGTATGGGCTGCATCATGCTAGCTCCCTACTCATGCTGCACAGTAGTTAAAACACTTGAATAATGCAACACGACATGTAGAAATGTTGAAACTGTTCATTACTGTTCCCAAAACAATTTCCTTACAGGCTAGAACACCTTTACAATGGAAGAAGATACCTGGAGGTTCCAGCTTTAATTTCTAACTTTCTTTGCTAGCCTACAGTTGAATTCACTACCCTAGTACTTTGTTTGTGATGATATGCAAACCATAATGTAAAATATGCTGATTTCAAAGCTCATTGTTACCAAAAACGTTATTAATTCACTGCGTTGTCCCCGCCACCAAAAACTCATTCACTTCTACGTCTCCCTCCCTTCTGGTTTCTACTAGATTCCATAGCCACAAAGTCAGATTCCACAGCCACATTCTTCCTTGTGATTGATGTCATTACTTTCTTAAAGAGACAGCATGCACTTTTATAAAAGAAGAGATTGCTTATTTTATGCAAATGTTGTTGATCAGTAGAATAAAATATGTTCTCCTAGCAGTTGCCAATACAGTAAGTCCTAAATGTAAGGGAGTGTTTTGTCATCTGTAGCCCCATGAAATCAGCCAAACAAGCAAAAACATGTAATGTATGGACACACTCCTATTGAATAATATGCATTTACCTGTATTGTGAATAGACCTATAGGCTACATTTACCCTGTTTTTCAGTAGAGATTTACCATTTAAATAAATGACTACCATTATGTTGTTTTGTAGTTAGATTGGTAAAAACAAAGCCAAATGTATTGTATGATTGATTCATTAATACATACATGGCTGTCTCAAAAAAATATACATACAAATGTTCTAATGGAATGATATTGAACTCAAAAGATGTTCACTGATTGAAGAGAGCAGTAGCTGAGTTTATCTGTCTGGATAATGGTGCTGAACTGTGGTGCTGAACTGGCTGGGTGACTAGTTAGAGCCCTGTCCATGGTGCTGAACTGGCTGGGTGACTAGTTAGAGCCCTGTCCATGGTGCTGAACTGGCTGGGTGACTAGTTAGAGCCCTGTCCATGGTGCTGAACTGGCTGGGTGACTAGTTAGAGCCCTGTCCATGGTGCTGAACTGGCTGGGTGACTAGTTAGAGCCCTGTCCATGATGCTGAACTGGCTGGGTGACTAGTTAGAGCCCTGTCTATGGTGCTGAACTGACTGGGTGACTAGTTAGAGCCCTGTCCATGGTGCTGAACTGGCTGGGTGACTAGTTAGAGCCCTGTCCATGGTGCTGAACTGGCTGGGTGACTAGTTAGAGCCCTGTACATGGTACTGAACTGGCTGGGTGACTAGTTAGAGCCCTGTCCATGGTGCTGAACTGGCTGGGTGACTAGTTAGAGCCCTGTCCATGGTGCTGAACTGGCTGGGTGACTACTTAGAGCCCTGTCCATGGTGCTGAACTGGCTGGGTGACTAGTTAGAGCCATGTCCATGATGCTGAACTGGCTGGGTGACTACTTAGAGCCCTGTCCATGGTGCTGGACTGGCTGGGTGACTAGTTAGAGCCCTGTCCATGGTGCTGAACTGGCTGGGTGACTAGTTTGAGCCCTGTCCATGGTGCTGAACTGGCTGGGTGACTAGTTTGAGCCCTGTCCATGGTGCTGAACTGGCTGGGTGACTAGTTAGAGCCCTGTCTATGGTGCTGAACTGGCTGGGTGACTAGTTAGAGCCCTGTCTATGGTGCTGTACTGACTGGGTGAATAGGGAATGATTGTATGAGTCTGTAATGCCCTACAGGAGGTTTTAGGAAAAAGGGACTTGTACTTGGTATATGCTTTGCACATACAGTAGAAGAGGTTAAAAGTTTTTTGTTTGAGCAGTCAATTTTTAATCACAGCTAAAGAAGAGGAGCAGGGTAGTATATTGATTGACACAATCATTTCGATTCCAACAAAAACAAACTATGGCGGTGCAGTTTGTTTTTGTTGGAATCGAAATGATCGTGTTCATAAAAAAAGTCATGACTGTGCCTGGATCACAACAAGCATAGCATGCAAATTATAATTGCGCTATAAAACGGTCATAGAAAAGGCTTTGTTGTGTTGGTAGTAATGTCAGGAAGAAGAGCGTTTCCCTCCCAGACTCCAAGCTTTACTCTATAGGAGTTCAGCAAAAACCTAACTGGGGATTTTAGTGTGTCAGCATGTTTGTCCCCCAGTAGAATGTATTCATAGAACACTATCATGCATAATTTTACAGCAATGCAAATAGTCCACAGTCTTGCCCACGAAACAATCCATGTAAATTACCCACAAATTGTATATGAACTCTTTGTTTGTGAAATCCTTTGTGTGAAACATGGATTGTCTCGGTCCAATTTTTTCTTCAGTCTTCAGAATATGAAGAAACTCCAGTCTTCTTGTTAGCATGTGATTAGCTAACATTCCATAACTATAGTGTATTGTCTCTGTAGACCATGTTGTTTTACTGTTCAGTAAAGGCTTGGTTTGTAGGGCAAGTCTCGCCGTGTTTGAATACCCACTACCAAATTGTAATCTCTCAGCGAAACGTTTTCTGTTTTCTCAGAAGCAATAACAAACCAAACAAACGTATTGTATAGAAATACACACACATAGAAACAATCTCACACACACACATACTCACACACATCTTTAAAATAGCTCAAATGCCAAGGACTTCATTTAAATCCAGCTGTAACCAGATCAGGAGCCATTTCAATATGCACGTATTTAATTGACAGACCAATCAGAACCTCTGGAGTCGAATGTCAGTCTGAGCCTCATATTAAGAGTCGTATAGAATTTGCATTGCGGTCATCACCTCAGGAGTAAATATCAGTTTACTTTTCATAGCCAAGCATTCCGAGGTCGAGACAGCAGGTGCGGTACAGAGAGAAAACTGACTGCCTTGTGAATGTCATTATTACTTGCAATTTTCATTTTTTATTAAAAAAGCTACTTCTGTGCAAATGTTCTTGATCAGTACAATGAAATAAGTCCCAAATCAAAGGGGGGAAATGGTCATCTCTAGACCCATGAAATCAGCCAAAATTGCTCAATAACTCAATGCATTCACACACTCCTATTAAATATGTATTCACACACTCCTATTAAAAATGCATTCACACACTCCTATTAAAAATGCATTCACACACTCCTATTAAATATGTATTCACCTGTATTGTGGATAAGTTTATCAATAGATATTTACCAATCAAATAAACTTTGCTGTGGTAACCGTATTGTTTTGGTATTGAGTATTCTGATACTAAACCTGGTATCGAAGTCACAATTCAGGTATTGTGACAACACTGTGTGTGTGTGTGTAATTCAGTGCTTCTGGGGTCTGTCCTTAATAGACCCTGATGTGTGCGAGGAGAAGAATCTCAGAGATAATCTCTGTTATCATCATTCTACATTGTTCCCACTTGAGTCTTATCAGCCATTAGTGTCATTCAGGAGTCACCAATAGCCCCAAAACACGAGTTATACAGTACAGACATAAATATGCTGTTATGTTAATCCCACCTGCTTGACTCTGGAGATGCCATCTAACCTACTAGTAGACTGTTGAGTTAACCCTAACCTACTAGTAGACCGTTGTTAACCCCAATCTACTAGTAGATGGTTGAGTTAACCCTAACCTACTAGTGGACGGTTGAGTTAACCCTAACCTACTAGTAGATGGTTGAGTTAACCCTAACCTAGTAGTGGACGGTTGAGTTAACCCTAACCTAGTAGTGGACGGTTGAGTTAACCCTAACCTAGTAGTGGACGGTTGAGTTAACCCTAACCTAGTAGTGGACGGTTGAGTTAACCCTAACCTAGTAGTGGACGGTTGAGTTAACCCTAACCTAGTAGTGGACGGTTGAGTTAACCCTAACCTACTAGTAGACGGTTGAGTTAACCCTAACCTACTAGTGGACGGTTGAGTTAACCCTAACCTACTAGTGGACGGTTGAGTTAACCCTAACCTACTAGTGGACGGTTGAGTTAACCCTAACCTACTAGTGGACGGTTGAGTTAACCCTAACCTACTAGTAGATGGTTGAGTTAACCCTAACCTTGTAGTGAACTGTTGAGTTAACCCTAACCTACTAGTGGACGGTTGAGTTAACCCTAACCTAGTAGTGGACGGTTGAGTTAACCCTAACTTTGTAGTGGACGGTTGAGTTAACCCTAACCTAGTAGTGGACGGTTGAGGTAACCCTAACCTAGTAGTGGACGGTTGAGGTAACCCTAACCTAGTAGTGGACGGTTGAGTTAACCCTAACCTAGTAGTGGACGGTTGAGTTAACCCTAACCTAGTAGTGGACGGTTGAATTAACCCTAACCTACTAGTGGACTGTTGAGTTAACCCTAACCTACTAGTGGACGGTTGAGTTAACCCTAACCTAGTAGTGGACGGTTGAGTTAACCCTAACCTAGTAGTGGACGGTTGAGTTAACCCTAACCTAGTAGTGGACGGTTGAGTTAACCCTAACCTAGTAGTGGACGGTTGAATTAACCCTAACCTACTAGTGGACTGTTGAATTAACCCTAACCTACTAGTGGACTGTTGAGTTAACCCTAACCTACTAGTGGACGGTTGAGTTAACCCTAACCTAGTAGTGGACGGTTGAGTTAACCCTAACCTAGTAGTGGACGGTTGAGTTAACCCTAACTTTGTAGTGGACGGTTGAGTAAACCCTAACCTAGTAGTGGACGGTTGAATTAACCCTAACCTAGTAGTGAACTGTTGAGTTAACCCTAACCTACTAGTGAACTGTTGAGTTAACCCTAACCTAGTAGTGGACAGTTGAGTTAACCCTAACCTACTAGTGGACGGTTGAGTAAACCCTAACTTTGTAGTGGACGGTTGAGTTAACCCTAACCTAGTAGTGGACGGTTGAGGTAACCCTAACCTACTAGTGGACGGTTGAATTAACCCTAACCTACTAGTGGACGGTTGAGTTAACCCTAACCCTAACTTTGTAGTGGACAGTTGAGTTAACCCTAACCTAGTAGTGGACGGTTGAGTTAACCCTAACTTTGTAGTGGACGGTTGAGTTAACCCTAACTTTGTAGTGGACGGTTGAGTAAACCCTAACCTAGTAGTGGACGGTTGAGTTAACCCTAACCTAGTAGTGGACGGTTGAGTTAACCCTAACTTTGTAGTGGACGGTTGAGTTAACCCTAACTTTGTAGTGGACGGTTGAGTAAACCCTAACTTTGTAGTGGACGGTTGAGTAAACCCTAACCTAGTAGTGGACGGTTGAGTTAACCCTAACCTAGTAGTGGACGGTTGAGTTAACCCTAACCTAGTAGTGGACGGTTGAGTTAACCCTAACCTAGTAGTGGACGGTTGAGTTAACCCTAACCTTGTAGTGGACGGTTGAGTTAACCCTAACCTAGTAGTGGACGGTTGAGTTAACCCTAACCTAGTAGTGGACGGTTGAGTTAACCCTAACCTAGTAGTGGACGGTTGAGTTAACCCTAACCTAGTAGTGGACGGTTGAGTTAACCCTAACCTACTAGTGGACTGTTGAGTTAACTCTAACCTACTAGTGGACGGTTGAGTTAACCCTAACTTTGTAGTGGACGGTTGAGTTAACCCTAACCTAGTAGTGGACGGTTGAGTTAACCCTAACTTTGTAGTGGACGGTTGAGTTAACCCTAACCTAGTAGTGGACGGTTGAGTTAACCCTAACCTAGTAGTGGACGGTAGACTTTTAGAGGGAAAATGGGTTCAATCTGGAATAGGATCACAGGCATGCAACATTCATTAGAGTGCCCTCCGGTGTGTATAGTTCAGTTCAGTCAGCTGTGTCAGACCGGCCCACTCTGACACCACACCTCACCACCACTCCTCTCTATATCCTGTGTCATTTAGCTTGATAAATCAATATGGAAGCCCAGGATCAAGGCCCTTAACAAGCCTGCTCGAATTTGAGGTCGATTTAAATTATACCAAGCTCATCATGCCTGTGGGGATCTGCCTCGAAGCTAGACTTTTATATGAGACTATCACCCTACACACACACACACACACACACACACACACACACACACACACACACACACACACACACACACACACACACACACACACACAAAATCGACAGTTTGAGGTTGAAAGCAAAGAGAGTGGCTTCCTAATGAGAAAGCGTACATAGAGTATGACACGTACCTGTGTGTGGATGGCCTCAACCCATAGCGACAAGCTGATTCATAGGCCATCATTAAAGCCATCTTTGACTTTTTTTATAATAGAGTGAAAGACATGTAAAACAAGTAGAGAGGTCGGGTTCATTCCAATGGTCCTGATGGATATCCTCTGTGGTTGAGCGTACTATTCCAGCTGATGTTTGTGGTTGAAGGTTGACAGGGTGGTTAGATTGAAAACTATCTTGGCATCTTCCCAACACCTGAACCTGACACAGCTGGTAATCACTCAACCAAACAACTACAACAACAAAACAACAATAACAAAACCCAAACTTTACAGCAATATGGAAAAATAGCTCCAAAATAGCATACCAGACCTGACTTGGACGAAGCACCGCCTCAGTAGTCTGTTCCCTGTATTATTTAGCCTGACGTTTAGAAATGGAGTGTTCCTCCGTGTCAGAGTGTTTCTCTTTGGTAGAGGTGTGTTTATCTTCATGTCCACGCCTCAGGGGAACCATTTTCTTCCAAATTGAGACTTTCTGCTCCTGCCTCCACCTCAGTCTAAATGCACTTTGCCAAGGAGGTGTGTGCGTGTGTGCGTGTGTGCGTGTGTGTGTTTGCGTGCGTGCGTTAGAAACAATATGGGTAAATGTGCCATTTATCTAGTAGGGGGAAACGATGAAGGGTTTGGGAAGGGATGACCTCAAATAGATACAGAACACTGCAGGTAAATATCACTTCTCTGTGTGCGTGTGCGCGCATGTGTTTCATGTTTTTAATGTCACATGCACAACTACAGTGAAATACCTTTCTTGCAAACTCAAAACCCAACAATGCAAACCTAAATAAGATCAGGACTAGTCATATAATAAGTGTTTAACATGATTTCTCTGTACTCCACACAAGTACGTGGGCCCTCAGTCGAGCAGTGCATTTCAAACAGATTCAACCACAAAGAATATCCCTTTGATCATGGTGAAGTTATTAATTATACTTCAGATGGTGTATCAAGGGTATAATGGTGACATTAAAACAGTTACAGAGTTTAATGGCTGTGATAGTAGAAAACTGAGGATGGATCAACAACATTGTAGTTATTTCACAATTCTAACCTAATTGACAGAGTGAAAAGAAGAAAGCCTGTACAGAATAAAAATATTCCAAAACATGCATCCTGTTTGCAACAAGGCACTAAAGTGATACTGCAAAACAATGTGGCAAAGCAGTTCACTTTTTGTTCTGAATACAAAGTGTTATGTTTGGGGCAAATCCAGTAAAACACGACTGAGTACGACTCTCCAAATTATCAAGCATAGTGGTGGCTGCATCATGTTATGGGTATGCTTGTAATCGTTGAGGACTGTGGAATTTTTTAGGATAAAAAAGAAACTGAATGGAGTTAAGCACAGGCAAAATCCTAGAGGAAAACCTAGTTCAATCTGCTTTCCACCAGACACTGGGAGCTGAATTCACCTTTCAGCAGGACAATAACATAAAATCTACACTGAAGTTGCTTACCAAGAAGGCGGTGAATGTTCCTGAGTGGCCGAGTTAATTTAGACTTAAATCTACTTGAACATCTATGGCAAGACCTGAAAATGGTGGTCTAGCAATGTTCCACAACCAATTTGACAGAGCTTGAAGAATTTTGAAAAGAATAATGGGCAAATGTTGCACAATCCAAGGGAAAGCTCTTAGAGACTTACCCAGAAAGACACAGCTTTAAATGCTGCCAAATGTGCTTCTACAAATTATTTACTCAGGGGTGTGAATACTTATGTAAATGAAAGATTTCTGTATTTCATTTTCAATAAACTTGCTAAAATTCTTTTTACTTTGTCATTATGTCATAAAATGTTTACTTTGTCATTATGGGGTGTTGTATGTATATGGGCGGCAGGTAGCCTAGTGGTTAGAGCGTTGGACTTAACCGAAAGGTCACTGGTGTTGACATAGTACTAGTTGTAGATGTAACTGGTGTTGACATAGTGCTAGTTGTAGATGTAACTGGTGTTGACATAGTGCTAGTTGAAGATGTAACTGGTGTTGACATAGTGCTAGTTGTAGATGTCACTGGTGTTGACATAGTGCTAGTTGAAGATGTAACTGGTGTTGACATAGTGCTAGTTGTAAATGTCACTGGTGTTGACATAGTGCTAGTTGAAGATGTCACTGGTGTTGACATAGTGCTAGTTGAAGATGTCACTGGTGTTGACATAGTGCTAGTTGAAGATGTAACTGGTGTTGACATAGTGCTAGTTAAGATGTAACTGGTGTTGACATAGTGCTAGCTGAAGATGTAACTGGTGTTGACATAGTGCTAGCTGAAGATGTAACTGGTGTTGACATAGTGCTAGTTGTAAATGTCACTGGTGTTGACATAGTGCTAGTTGAAGATGTCACTGGTGTTGACATAGTGCTAGCTGAAGATGTCACTGGTGTTGACATAGTGCTAGTTGAAGATGTAACTGGTGTTGACATAGTGCTAGTTAAGATGTAACTGGTGTTGACATAGTGCTAGCTGAAGATGTAACTGGTGTTGACATAGTGGTAGTTGAAGACGTAACTGGTGTTGACATAGTGCTAGTTGTAGATGTAACTGGTGTTGACATAGTGCTAGTTGAAGATGTCACTGGTGTTGACATAGTAGTAGTTGAAGATGTAACTGGTGTTGACATAGTGCTAGTTGTAGATGTAACTGGTGTTGACATAGTACTAGTTGTAGATGTAACTGGTGTTGACATAGTAGTAGTTGAAGATGTAACTGGTGTTGACATAGTGCTAGTTGAAGATGTCACTGGTGTTGACATAGTAGTAGTTGAAGATGTAACTGGTGTTGACATAGTGCTAGTTGAAGATGTAACTGGTGTTGACATAGTGCTAGTTGAAGATGTAACTGGTGTTGACAGTGCTAGTTGAAGATGTAACTGGTGTTGACATAGTAGTAGTTGAAGATGTAACTGGTGTTGACATAGTGCTAGTTGAAGATGTAACTGGTGTTGACATAGTAGTAGTTGAAGATGTAACTGGTGTTGACATAGTGCTAGTTGAAGATGTAACTGGTGTTGACATAGTGCTAGTTGAAGATGTAACTGGTGTTGACATAGTGCTAGTTGTAGATGTAACTGGTGTTGACATAGTGCTAGTTGAAGATGTAACTGGTGTTGACATAGTAGTAGTTGAAGATGTAACTGGTGTTGACATAGTGCTAGTTGAAGATGTAACTGGTGTTGACATAGTGCTAGTTGTAAATGTCACTGGTGTTGACATAGTGCTAGTTGTAGATGTAACTGGTGTTGACATAGTGCTAGTTGAAGATGTAACTGGTGTTGACATAGTGCTAGTTGTAGATGTAACTGGTGTTGACATAGTGCTAGTTGAAGATGTCACTGGTGTTGACATAGTAGTAGTTGAAGATGTAACTGGTGTTGACATAGTGCTAGTTGAAGATGTCACTGGTGTTGACATAGTAGTAGTTGAAGACGTAACTGGTGTTGACATAGTGCTAGTTGTAGATGTAACTGGTGTTGACATAGTGCTAGTTGAAGATGTCACTGGTGTTGACATAGTAGTAGTTGAAGATGTAACTGGTGTTGACATAGTAGTAGTTGAAGATGTAACTGGTGTTGACATAGTGCTAGTTGAAGATGTCACTGGTGTTGACATAGTACTTGTTGTAGATGTAACTGGTGTTGACATAGTGCTAGTTGTAGATGTAACTGGTGTTGACATAGTGCTAGTTGAAGATGTAACTGGTGTTGACATAGTGCTAGTTGTAAATGTCACTGGTGTTGACATAGTGCTAGTTGAAGATGTAACTGGTGTTGACATAGTGCTAGTTGTAGATGTAACTGGTGTTGACATAGTGCTAGTTGAAGATGTAACTGGTGTTGACATAGTGCTAGTTAAGATGTAACTGGTGTTGACATAGTGCTAGTTGAAGATGTAACTGGTGTTGACATAGTGCTAGTTGTAGATGTAACTGGTGTTGACATAGTGCTAGTTGAAGATGTAACTGGTGTTGACATAGTGTTAGTTGTAGATGTAACTGGTGTTGACATAGTGCTAGTTGAAGATGTAACTGTTGTTGACATAGTGCTAGTTGTAGATGTAACTGGTGTTGACATAGTGCTAGTTGAAGATGTAACTGGTGTTGACATAGTACTAGTTGTAGATGTAACTGGTGTTGACATAGTGCTAGCTGAAGATGTAACTGGTGTTGACATAGTGGTAGTTGTAAATGTCACTGGTGTTGACATAGTGCTAGTTGAAGATGTCACTGGTGTTGACATAGTGCTAGTTGTAGATGTAACTGGTGTTGACATAGTGCTAGTTGTAGATGTAACTGGTGTTGACATAGTGCTAGTTGAAGATGTAACTGGTGTTGACATAGTGCTAGCTGAAGATGTAACTGGTGTTGACATAGTGCTAGTTGTAGATGTAACTGGTGTTGACATAGTGCTAGTTGTAGATGTAACTGGTGTTGACATAGTGCTAGTTGAAGATGTAACTGGTGTTGACATAGTGCTAGTTGAAGATGTAACTGGTGTTGACATAGTGCTAGCTGAAGATGTAACTGGTGTTGACATAGTGCTAGTTGTAAATGTCACTGGTGTTGACATAGTGCTAGTTGAAGATGTAACTGGTGTTGACATAGTGCTAGTTGTAGATGTAACTGGTGTTGACATAGTGCTAGTTGAAGATGTAACTGGTGTTGACATAGTGCTAGTTAAGATGTAACTGGTGTTGACATAGTGCTAGTTGAAGATGTAACTGGTGTTGACATAGTGCTAGTTGTAGATGTAACTGGTGTTGACATAGTGCTAGTTGAAGATGTAACTGGTGTTGACATAGTGCTAGTTGTAGATGTAACTGGTGTTGACATAGTGCTAGTTGAAGATGTAACTGTTGTTGACATAGTGCTAGTTGTAGATGTAACTGGTGTTGACATAGTGCTAGTTGAAGATGTAACTGGTGTTGACATAGTACTAGTTGTAGATGTAACTGGTGTTGACATAGTGCTAGCTGAAGATGTAACTGGTGTTGACATAGTGGTAGTTGTAAATGTCACTGGTGTTGACATAGTGCTAGTTGAAGATGTCACTGGTGTTGACATAGTGCTAGTTGTAGATGTAACTGGTGTTGACATAGTGCTAGTTGTAGATGTAACTGGTGTTGACATAGTGCTAGTTGAAGATGTAACTGGTGTTGACATAGTGCTAGCTGAAGATGTAACTGGTGTTGACATAGTGCTAGTTGTAGATGTAACTGGTGTTGACATAGTGCTAGTTGTAGATGTAACTGGTGTTGACATAGTGCTAGTTGAAGATGTAACTGGTGTTGACATAGTGCTAGTTGAAGATGTAACTGGTGTTGACATAGTGCTAGCTGAAGATGTAACTGGTGTTGACATAGTGCTAGTTGTAAATGTCACTGGTGTTGACATAGTGCTAGTTGAAGATGTAACTGGTGTTGACATAGTGCTTGTTGAAAATACAGTGCATTTGGAAAGTATTCAGACCCCTTGACTTTTTCCATGTTTTGTTATGTTACAGCCTTATTCTAAAATGGGTTAAATAAAGAAAATAATTATCATCAATCTACACACAATACCTCATAATGACAAAGGGAATACAGGTTTTAGAAATTTTAGCAAATGTATTAAAAAATAAAAAACATGAACCTTATTTACATATGTTTTCAGACCCTTTGCTATCAGATTCAAAATTGAGCTCAGGTGCATCCTGTTTGCATTGATCATCCTTGAGAAGTTTCTACAACTTTATTGCAGTCCACCTGTGGTAAATACAATTGATTGGACATGATTTGGAAAGGCACACAACTGTCTATTAAGGTCTAGGGATGCACCGATATTATGTTTTTGGCAGATTCCGATATTTAACTTGCCCCCCCCCCCAAACCGATACCGATATTTAACATTTTAACGGCCGTTAAATAGTTGAAACACATACACACACTAACCAAAAAGTTATTTTGTTGGCATTTACGTATGTTCCCATTACCAGTAAAACATAATCAAAACCTATTTCTTTCACTTATTTGCTGTGCCGTTTCGTAGTTCATTTGTTCAGTCTCAACCAGGATTTCATTATACATGTCAAGCAGTGAAGTTTCTGTTCTGTCTGTCAGTGGCGCCTCTTCCTCGGTGCGCACTGTCACTGTCTCTGTTTCCGTCTTGTCCAGCTGTGTCTGTAACATTTCACGTAAACCCTGTTTCTTGTCTGCATCGAAATAGCGGTCCTTGTACCTAGCATCAAGCATGATGGCGACACAGTAAGGAGGCTCAGAGAGAATGCCACCGAATCCCTTGTTCACAGCCTCTTGTAGAGTACTTTTTCAAGTTTTAACCCCACGGTCTGAGTCGGCAGTTTTGTTGACCAGGCGTTTCAATGCCATGAAAGGGTATCATGTCTGCCTCAGCCGCAATTGATGAGCTTGTGAGCTTGGATTGTGTTCATGTTTCAAACATGTTCTCAAATGACATTGAAATGGCAGCAGCGGTATGAGAACTAGCACATTCTTGGGCATGCAATACGGCTTTCCTCAATACGAAATCCTTTGTCTTGATGACAGCTTTGCACACGCTTGGCATTCTCTCAACCAGCTTCACCTGGAATGTTTTTTCAACAGTCTTGAAGGAGTTCCCACATATGCTGAGCACTTGTTGGCTGCTTTTCCTTCACTCTGCGGTCCAACTCATCCCAAAACATCTCAATTGGTTTGAGGTCAGGTGATTGTGGAGGCCATGTCATCTGATGCAGCACTCCATCACTCACCTTCTTGGCCAAATAGCCCTTACACAGCCTGGAGTTATGTTGGGTCATTGTCCTGCTGAAAAACAAATGATAGTCCCACGAAGCACAAACCAGATGGGATGGCGTATCGCTGCAGAATGCTGTGGTAGCCATGATGGTTAAGTGTGCCTTGAATTCTAAATAAATCACCAACAATGTCACCAGTAAAACACCCCCACACCATCACACCACCTCCTCCATGCTTCACGGTGGGAACCACACATGCAGAGGTCATCCGTTCACCTACTCTGCATCTCACAAAGACACGGCGGTTGGAACCAAAAATAAAACATTTGGACTCATCAGACCAAAGAACAGATTTCCACCAGTCTAATGTCCATTGCTTGTGTTTCTTGGCCCAAGCATGTCTCTTCTTAATATTGGTGTCCTTTTAGTAGTGGTTTCTTTGCAGCAATTCGACCATGAAAACCACGCAGTCTCCTCTGAACAGTTGATGTTGAGATGTGTCTGTTACTTGAACTCTGTGAAGCATTTATTTGGGCTGTAATTTCTGAGGCTGGTAACTCCAATTAACTTATCCTATGCAGCAAAGGTGTCTCTAGGTCTTCCTTTCCTGTGGCGGTCCTTATGAGAGCTAGTTTCATCATAGCACTTGATGGTTTTTGCAACTGCACTTGAAACTCTCAAAGTTCTTAAGATTTTGCGGATTGACTGACCTTAAAGTAATGATATGTCTTAAAGTAATGATGGACTGTCATTTCTCTTTGCTTATTTGAGCTGTTCTTGCCATAATATGGACTTGGTCTTTTACCAAATAGGGCTATCTTCTGTATACCACCCCTACCTTGTCATAAGACAACTGATTGGCTCAAATGGGCTCCCTATTGGCGCAGCTGTCTAAGGCACTGCATCTCAGTGCTAGAGGCTTCACTACAGACCCTGGTTCGATTCCAGGCATTATCACAACCAGCTGTTATTGGGAGTCCCATAGGGCGGCGCACAATTGGCCCAGCGTTGTCCGGGTTTGGCTGCGGTAGGCCGTCATTGTAAATAAGAATTTCTTCTTAACTGAATTGCCTAGTTAAATAAAAGGTAATAATAAAAACGGATTATAGTAAAAAATTCCACAAATTAAGTTTTAACAAGGGACAACTGTTTATTGAAATGCATTCCAGGTGACTACCTCATGAAGCTGGTTGAGAGAATGCCAAGAGTGCGCAAAGCTGTCATCAAGGCAAAGGGTGGCTACTTTTAAGAATCTCAAATATAAGATATATTTAAATTTATTTTACAATTTTGGTTACTACATGATTCCATATGTGTTATTTCATAGTGTTGACGTCTTCACTATTATTCTACAATGTAGAAAATAGTACAAATAAAGAAAAACTATGGAATGAGTAGGTTTGTCCAAACTTTTGACTGGTACTGTATATAATGTATGTAATAGGAGAGAAGAGGCTATGAGGGTAGATATTACTAGAGCTGTAGAGCTGGAGTAGAACAAGACAGGCTGGATAAACACTAGCTGTAATTCCCAAGTTGCTCCATGTCCCCCTAGTAGTCACGTCTCATCGCTGCCAAATCCAATTACTGGTTGGCCCCGTTCCCCTGTCTCTTCATTGTTTTGTTGGCATTGTCTCTCCCTTGGCCTCCTCTTCCTGTATCCTGTCCCCTTTTCCTCTGATCTTGTAGTCTTGTCATTTGACCGAGTCCATCATTTTGTTGACCCTCTTTTTATTTCAATTTTTTCTCCCATTTCTTCTCATTGCTATTCTTGGGTATTCTCCCGGGCCCTTGTCCTCTTCTCTCCCATTCTCTCACCTCCATGTTGTCGTTTGGGCTTTCCCAACTTCCTTGGCTCTTTTGGCCCATCTCTCTCTCTCTCTCTCTCTCTCTCTCTCTCTCTCTCTCTCTCTCTCTCTCTCTCTCTCTCTCTCTCTCTCTCTCTCTCTCTCTCTGTCTCTGTCTCTCTCTCTCTCTCTCTCTCTCTCTCTCTCTCTCTGTCTCTCTGTCTCTCTGTCTCTCTGTCTCTGTCTCTCTGTCTCTCTGTCTCTCTGTCTCTCTGTCTCTCTGTCTCTCTGTCTCTGTCTCTCTGTCTCTCTGTCTCTCTGTCTCTCTGTCTCTCTGTCTCTCTCTCTGTCTCTCTCTCTGTCTCTCTCTCTGTCTCTCTCTCTGTCTCTCTCTCTGTCTCTCTCTATGTCTCTCTCTATGTCTCTCTCTATGTCTCTCTCTATGTCTCTCTCTCTGTCTATCTCACCCACTCTCCCTGCTCTTCACATGGAGCTAGCTATCCCACTGGCCTACTTCCTTGACCACTTCCCTGTCTTTCCCTCCCCTCTTCTTCTTTTGTGTAGATGCCTTCCACACCCTCATCAATACATTACCTTCTCTTTTCCTGTCACTCCTTCGCCCCTTCTCTCCCTAACCTCCTCCTTTTATCCCCTTCCCTCTCTCCCTCTACTCACCCCGATCTCTCTGGCCTCACCCCCTCTTCCCACAGTACCATCACCCCCTCTCCCGCAGTGCCACTCACCCCCTTTCTCCCTGCCCTGGCGGAGGTGAACCCAGGCTGTGTGATGAGGTGGGCTGAGGGGTCACTGTTCAGTGTGATGAGTCAGACAGACCTGCTGTCTGAGACCAGGGTCCAGGGACCAGGCTGAGACCTGGCAGCGCTTCACACTCACTAGTAATCTGTTTAGGACCTGACGACGCCTCTGTCACCTCACAAAGCCCTTGAGTTATTACGACAATCTTAGCCACAGCCTGTACGGCCACAGCACAGCCACAGCCTGTACAGCCACAGCTACAAGCAAATCCACAGTGATTGCGCAGCCTCAGCCACAAGCACAGCCACACCACAGCCTGCACGGCCGGGCCCCACTACTCACTGCTACCCCAGGCCTGTTTTTTTCTTCTTCATGCCCGGAGGTTAACCATGTTTCAGAGTTAGTTCCTTTTGATCTTAATGAGGCTGTCGGTGTAACCTGGAAATGTTAGGCGGACATGATTGGACAATGTTTTGCTTGAGCTCTTCTGATGAAGGCTTGTTATGTTGTTATCAGCGGTTATAAAGGATCACCTTTTATAAGCTGTCGTAAGTCCTTATGTCATGCTTATGAAAGGTTTAAGTAGTCTTTGCCACAAGTTAGTGTTGGCGATGATCCATTTCTTCACCAACTCTCTGCAACTTCCAATAAACTGTGAGTTCTAAGAAAAGTAATATCTCTAGTCAGCAGCTACTCATCTGCATACGACAAGGACATGTGAAACTGTTGTCTAAAGGAACCGCCATTGCAGAAATCCATAAAGTATGTGTAAAAAAACAACAACTGATTTAACAGAAAGGAGACATTAAAAGAAGGGATAGAATAAGGAGGAAGGACAAACTCTCTGGGGACCTGTTCTTTTCTCTGAGAGTGATTGGACTCTGAGAGGAAAGGAGAGATTGAGGGGAGGAGATGGCATTTCTCTCGCTCTCTCTTCTGAACAAACCACAGGTATTTCACAAGGCTGTGCTGAAAGCCTTCTGTTTGCCTGACAAGAGTCCCACGAGAGAGGAGAAGAGAGGAAGTGAAAGAGAGACAGAACAAGGTCTGAACAAAAGAAGATGAAAACTAAGGATCCTGAAAGAGAAGGCAGCTGGAGAAAGAGAAAGAAACAAAACAAATACAGAGATGGAGAGGCCTGGAGTAACATAGGAAGTGACAATTCGAGAGATAGACCGACAGAGTCGGCGTATATTTACCTCTCAGCTTTAGGCCACAAGGAATATCCCTCCATTTCACATCCTGCAAACTAACAGGCTCTGTGGGGACAGTTACCTAACATGCTCCCTTCAGGCCTCCCGTCTCTGACGCCCCAGGCATCATGTGTTACAGTGTGTCACAGGACTCTCTGAGCTCTAGGAGGGCTGGTCAGAGCTGTATGTATGTGTGTGGCGTGCACACGTGTGTGTCTTTAGGATGTGACTTGTGTCATCGGCGTGTCAAAGCTGTAGTAGGGTTGGTGAGACGTCAGTTACATTCAGGCAATCAGTCCCTCCTATCCATCTGACTGGCTGGCTGCTGGCCTGTCCCTATCTCTATCCTGAGGCTTCGCTTGTTTGACAGAACATCCCCATCACTCAGTTGACTGGGGTGACCTTATAGGCTGGTTGGTTAGATGGGTTCGGATGAGGTGGTGCGTGTGATGGTGCGTGTGAGGGTGTGTGCGTCTGTGCTTGTGTGTGTATTCCCCCTGGCCCTGACAGGGTTATCGGTCCAGAGAGTTTATCAGCATTGTTGGGGATGAGTCAGAAATGTGACAGATTTTGAGAGGAGGTGTAATCACTCCCACAGCAGGCAGATGCAACATACCCTCTCTCTTTCCTCTCCCTCCCTAGCTCCCTATCTTTCCAGGCAGGCAGGCAGGCAGGCAGGCAGGCAGGCAGGCAGGCAGGCAGGCAGGCAGGCAGGCAGGCAGGCAGGCAGGCAGGCAGGCAGGCAGGCAGGCAGGCAGGCAGGCAGGCAGGCAGGCAGGCAGGCAGGCAGGCAGGCAGGCAGGCAGGCAGGCAGGCAGGCAGGCAGGCAGGCAGGCAGGCAGGCAGGCAGGCAGGCAGGCAGGCAGGCAGGCAGGCAGGCAGGCAGGCAGGCAGGCAGGCAGGCAGGCAGGCAGGCAGGCAGGCAGGCAGGCAGGCAGGCAGGCAGGCAGGCAGGCAGGCAGGCAGGCAGGCAGGCAGGCAGGCGCGGTCCTAACACTGTTTTAAATGTTTAGCAACGGTCGGTCAGTGGGAGCTACAGGGTGTGTACTGCAAGGCATCAGCCAAGTTAAAGGCCTAAGCCATGTTGCTCAGCTTGCCCCAATCCGTACTGAAGCTGTTCAAGTTGGAAGCTGTGAGTCTGAAATAACGTTTTAAGTTGTCTTTCCCCCTCTGCTCTGACAGGATGGAGAGGAGACATGGGGCTGCCGCCAAGCTCCTGAAAGGGAGACATGGAGAGCCCAAGGGAATGCTCTAGGAAATCAACTTTTTTTTTAGGTTACCCCTTGCCAATTTTTTTTGCAGCGTGATGGACATCAATCAAAGCATGTTCTAATGGTATTTGTTTTCTTTCAAATACTTTGCTCCTGGCAATTGATTGATTCAGGATCTTACAGATTGGTGGAGGGGTGATAGGGGTGTAGGGGGAGGTTGGTGGGGGGTTGATAGGGGTGTAGGGGTGAGGTTAGTGGGGGTTGATGGGGTGTAGGGGGGAGGTTGGTGGAGGTTTGATAGGGGTGTAGGGTGGAGGTTGGTGGAAGTTTGATAGGGGTGTAGGGGGGAGGTTGGTGGAAGTTTGATAGGGGTGTAGGGGGGAGGTTGGTGGAGGATTGATAGGGGTGTAGGGGGGAGGTTGCTGGAGGGTTGATAGGGGTGAGGTTGGTGGAGGGTTGATAGGGCTGTAGGGTGGAGGTTGGTGGAGGGTTGATAGGGGTGTAGGGTGGAGGTTGGTAGAGGGTTGATAGGGGTGTAGGGAGGAGATTGGTGGAGGGTTGATAGGGGTGTAGGGTGGAGGTTGGTGGAGGGTTGATAGGGCTGTAGGGTGGAGGTTGGTGGAGGGTTGATAGGGCTGTAGGGTGGAGGTTGGTGGAGGGTTGATAGGGGTGTAGGGGGGAGGTTGGTGGAGGGTTGATAGGGCTGTAGGGTGGAGGTTGGTGGAGGGTTGATAGGGCTGTAGGGTGGAGGTTGGTGGAGGGTTGATAGGGCTGTAGGGTGGAGGTTGGTGGAGGGTTGATAGGGGTGTAGGGTGGAGGTTGGTGGAGGGTTGATAGGGCTGTAGGGTGGAGGTTGGTGGAGGGTTGATAGGGGTGTAGGGGGGAGGTTGGTGGAGGGTTGATAGGGCTGTAGGGTGGAGGTTGGTGGAGGGTTGATAGGGCTGTAGGGTGGAGGTTGGTGGAGGGTTGATAGGGGTGTAGGGGGGAGGTTGGTGGAGGGTTGATAGGGCTGTAGGGTGGAGTTTGGTGGAGGGTTGATAGGGCTGTAGGGTGGAGGTTGGTGGAGGGTTGATAGGGGTGTAGGGGGGAGGTTGGTGGAGGGTTGATAGGGTGTAGGGTGGAGGTTGGTGGAGGGTTGATAGGGTGTAGGGGGGAGGTTGGTGGAGGGTTGATAGGGTGTAGGGTGGAGGTTGGTGGAGGGTTGATAGGGGTGTAGGGGGGAGTTTGGTGGAGGGTTGATAGGGGTGTAGGGTGGAGGTTGGTGGAGGGTTGATAGGGGTGTAGGGTGGAGGTTGGTGGAGGGTTGATAGGGGTGTAGGGTGGAGGTTGGTGTAGGGTTGATAGGGGTGTAGGGAGGAGATTGGAAGGAGGTTGATAAGGGTTTAGGGGGGCTTTAGTGAAGTCTAGTCAGGAAGTTTCCTCTGGCTGCATATTTGCACCACCAGTAAATATGGCAGACAGATCCAGAACTGCAGGACTGTTTAATTGCTATTCATGAATTAAACATCATAATTGTTTGTAGCGTGCCTATTTTCTTGCTTACCCTAAAACCCGTGTAGTTCACTATTTAGAATACAAGGGTTGCTGCTCAGCATTACAGTAGAAAGGCTGAGATTTGCTGTGCAGTCTGTTATTAATAATATATTATTTTAGATGAGAAGGTTTCGACCTGGAGATTTTGAAAGCCTCTAAAACGAAGGTTGGCGGAGGGAGGTAGGCAGGGAGGTCATTTGAGGATAGGCATCAACACAGTACAGATCTTACTTCTGAATTACGTATTTCACTTAGGATGAATCCCTGTGGTTCCAAATTATGTGCATGTCGCCAAACAATGTTTATTCACAAGTCTTGGGCCTACTTTTCTCAACAGGCATTCTGTGGCACATCCAGAGACAAATCTCTCACTGTGCAACACTATATTAGGCTTAAACATTTGTCAAAAAACTAAGTTGTATAACTAACATGCAGTGCTACGGTATGTTCTGTGCATAGACACGTACAGTGTAGAACTTATAGTTCACGGTTCTGTAGTCTATCAATATGACTGTGTCATGTCCATTCAACACTAAAAATGTCTATGCAATGTTCTTTAACGTTCACCCAAAGTAATGTGTATTTCTCTTAACCTCCTCTTAAATACCCTACCCTCTCTCAACATCGGTCATTGTTTCTCGTCGTAGCTCCTTTTATTTTTTTGTATTTTTTTTTACTTTTACCCCTTATTTTCCCAAATTTCGTGGTATCCAATTGGTAGTTACAGTCTTGTCTCATCGCTGCAACTCCCTTACGGACTCAGGAGAAGCGAAAGTTGAGAGCCATGCGTCCTCCGAAACACGACCTAACCAAGCCTCACTGCTTCTTGACACAATGCCTGCTTAACCCAGAAGTTAGCCACACCAATGTGTTGGAGGATACACTGTACACCTGGCGACCGTGTCAGCATGTATGCACCCGAACCACCACAGAAGTCACTAGAGCGCGATGGGACATGAACTTCCCTGCCGGCCAAACCCTCCCCCAATCCGGACGATGCTGGGCCAATTGAGCGACGCCCCATTGGTCTCCCGGTTGTGGACGTCTGCGACAGAGCCTGGACTCGAACCAGGATCTCTAGTGGCACAGCTAGCAACTGCGATGTGGTGCCTTAGACCACTGCGCCACTCGGGAGTACGTAGCTTCTTCTATACCCGTTAAATTCCCTCCCCTCTCTCACCATTGGTTAATGTTTCTCGACGTAGCTTCTTCTATACCCGTTAAATTCCCTCCCCTCTCTCACCATTGGTTAATGTTCCTCGACGTAGCTTCTTCTATACCCGTTAAATTCCCTCCCCTCTCTCAACATTGGTTAATATTTCTCGACATAGCTTCTTGTAAACCCGTTAAATTCCCTCCCCTCTCTCAACATTGGTTAATGTTTCTCGACATAGCTTCTTGTAAACCCGTTAAATTCCCTCCCCTCTGAACATTGGTTATTGTTTCTCGACGTCACTTCTATACCCGTTAAATTCCTTCCCCTCAACATTGATTCTTGTTTCTCAACATTGATTCTTGTTTCTCAACGTAGCTTCTTTTAAACCCGATACATTGCCTCCTCTCTCAACATTGGTTGTTTCTTGGCGTAGCTTCTTCTATACCCATTAAATTCCCTCCCCTCTCTCACCATTGGTTATTGTTTCTCGACGTAGCTTCTTCTATACCCGTTAAATTCCCTCCCCTCTCTCAACATTGGTTATTGTTTCTCGACGTAGCTTCTTCTATACCCATTAAATTCCCTCCCCTCTCTCACCATTGGTTATTGTTTCTCGACGTAGCTTCTTCTATACCCGTTAAATTCCCTCCCCTCTCTCACCATTGGTTATTGTTTCTCGACGTAGCTTCTTCTATACCCGTTAAATTCCCTCCCCTCTCTCACCATTGGTTATTGTTTCTTGACGTAGCTTCTTCTATACCCGTTAAATTCCCTCCCCTCTCTCACCATTGGTTATTGTTTCTCGACGTAGCTTCTTCTATACCCGTTAAATTCCCTCCCCTCTCTCAACATTGGTTATTGTTTCTCGACGTAGCTTCTTCTATACCCATTAAATTCCCTCCCCTCTCTCACCATTGGTTATTGTTTCTCGACGTAGCTTCTTCTATACCCGTTAAATTCCCTCCCCTCTCTCACCATTGGTTATTGTTTCTCGACGTAGCTTCTTCTATACCCGTTAAATTCCCTCCCCTCTCTCACCATTGGTTATTGTTTCTTGACGTAGCTTCTTCTATACCCGTTAAATTCCCTCCCCTCTCTCACCATTGGTTATTGTTTCTCGACGTAGCTTCTTCTATACCCGTTAAATTCCCTCCCCTCTCTCACCATTGGTTATTGTTTCTCGACGTAGCTTCTTCTATACCCGTTAAATTCCCTCCCCTCTCTCACCATTGGTTATTGTTTCTCGACGTAGCTTCTTCTATACCCGTGAAATTCCCTCCCCTCTCTCACCATTGGTTATTGTTTCTCGACGTAGCTTCTTCTATACCCATTAAATTCCCTCCCCTCTCTCAACATTGGTTATTGTTTCTCGACGTAGCTTCTTCTATACCCGTTAAATTCCCTCCCCTCTCTCAACATTGGTTGTTTCTCGGCGTAGCTTCTTCTATACCCGTTAAATTCCCTCCCCTCTCTCACCATTGGTTATTGTTTCTCGACGTAGCTTCTTCTATACCCGTTAAATTCCCTCCCCTCTCTCACCATTGGTTATTGTTTCTCGACGTAGCTTCTTCTATACCCGTTAAATTCCCTCCCCTCTCTCACCATTGGTTATTGTTTCTCGACGTAGCTTCTTCTATACCCGTTAAATTCCCTCCTCTCTCTCACCATTGGTTAATGTTTCTCGACGTAGCTTCTTCTATACCCGTTAAATTCCCTCCCCTCTCTCACCATTGGTTATTGTTTCTCGACGTAGCTTCTTCTATACCCGTTAAATTCCCTCCCCTCTCTCACCATTGGTTATTGTTTCTCGACGTAGCTTCTTCTATACCCATTAAATTCCCTCCCCTCTCTCAACATTGGTTATTGTTTCTCGACGTAGCTTCTTCTATACCCATTAAATTCCCTCCCCTCTCTCACCATTGGTTATTGTTTCTCGACGTAGCTTCTTCTATACCCATTAAATTCCCTCCCCTCTCTCACCATTGGTTATTGTTTCTAATACAGGGTCATATACTGTAGACCTTAATACAGGGTCATGTACTGTAGACTTTTTACAGGGTTATGTACTGTAGACCTTAATACAGGGTCATGTACTGTAGACCTTAATACAGGGTCATGTACTGTAGACCTTAATACAGAGTCATGTACTGTAGACCTTAATACAGGGTCATGTACTGTAGACCTTAATACAGGGTCATGTACTGTAGACTTAATACAGGGTCATGTACTGTAGACCTTAATACAGGGTCATGTACTGTAGACCTTAATACATTGTCATGTACTGTAGACCTTAATACAGGGTTGTGTACTGTAGACATTAATACATTGTCATGTACTGTAGACCTTAATACAGGGTCATGTACTGTAGACCTTAATACAGGGTCATATACTGTAGACCTTAATACAGGTTCATGTACTGTAGACCTTAATACAGAGTCATGTACTGTAGACCTTAATACAGGGTCATGTACTGTAGACCTTAATACAGGGTCATGTACTGTAGACCTTAATACAGGGTCATGTACTGTAGACCTTAATACAGGGTCATGTACTGTAGACCTTAATACAGGGTCATATACTGTAGACCTTAATACAGGGTCATGTACTGTAGACCTTAATACAGGGTCATGTACTGTAGACCTTAATACAGGGTCATGTACTGTAGACCTTAATACATTGTCATGTACTGTAGACCTTAATACATTGTCATGTACTGTAGACCTTAATACAGGGTCATGTACTATAGACCTTAATACAGGGTTGTGTACTGTAGACATTAATACAGAGTCATGTGCTGTAGACCTTAATACAGGGTCATGTACTGTAGACCTTAATACAGGGTCATGTACTATAGACCTTAATACATTGTCATGTACTGTAGACCTTAATACATTGTCATGTACTGTAGACCTTAATACAGGGTCATGTACTGTAGATCTTAATACAGGGTCATATACTGTAGACCTTAATACAGGTTCATGTACTGTAGACCTTAATACAGAGTCATGTACTGTAGACCTTAATACAGGGTCATGTACTATAGACCTTAATACATTGTCATGTACTGTAGACCTTAATACATTGTCATGTACTGTAGACCTTAATACAGGGTCATGTACTGTAGACCTTAATACAGGGTCATGTACTGTAGACCTTAATACAGGGTCATGTACTGTAGACTTAATACTGGGTCATGTACTGTATACTTTAATACAGGGTCATGTACTGTAGACCTTAATACAGGGTCATGTACTGTAGACCTTAATACAGGGTCATGTACTGTAGACCTTAATACAGGGTCATGTACTGTAGACCTTAATACATTGTCATGTACTGTAGACCTTAATACATTGTCATGTACTGTAGACCTTAATACAGGGTCATGTACTATAGACCTTAATACAGGGTTGTGTACTGTAGACATTAATACAGAGTCATGTGCTGTAGACCTTAATACAGGGTCATGTACTGTAGACCTTAATACAGGGTCATGTACTATAGACCTTAATACAGGGTCATGTACTGTAGACCTTAATACAGGGTCATGTACTGTAGACCTTAATACAGGGTCATGTACTGTAGACTTAATACTGGGTCATGTACTGTATACTTTAATACAGGGTCATGTACTGTAGACCTTAATACAGGGTCATGTACTGTAGACCTTAATACAGGGTCATGTACTGTAGACTTAATACCGGGTCATGTACTGTAGACCTTAATACAGGATCATGTACTGTAGACCTTAATACAGGGTCATGTACTGTAGACCTTAATACAGGGTCATGTACTGTAGACCTTAATACAGGGTCATATACTGTAGACCTTAATACAGGGTCATGTACTGTAGACCTTAATACAGAGTCATGTACTGTAGACCTTAATACAGGGTCATGTACTGTAGACCTTAATACATTGTCATGTACTGTAGACCTTAATACATTGTCATGTACTGTAGACCTTAATACATTGTCATGTACTGTAGACCTTAATACATTGTCATGTACTGTAGACCTTAATACAGGGTCATGTACTGTAGACCTTAATACAGGGTCATGTACAGTAGACCTTAATACAGGGTCATGTACTGTAGACTTAATACAGGGTCATGTACAGTAGACCTTAATACAGGGTCATGTACTGTAGACCTTAATACAGGGTCATGTACTGTAGACCTTAATACAGGGTCATGTACTGTAGACCTTAATACAGGGTCATGTACTGTAGACCTTAATACAGGGCCATGTACTGTAGACCTTAATACAGGGTCATGTACTGTAGACCTTAATACCGGGTCATGTACTGTAGACCTTAATACAGGGTAATGTACTGTAGACTTAATACAGGGTCATGTACTGTATGTAGCCTGTAGGAGATGAAGCCCTCAATGACACCGACATTTTTTTCTAATTCATTTATCAGACCGATAGCCTCAACTAATGTAGCGTGGTGCGTATAGTTTGAGGGAAATGTTCATGAAGTGAAAAAGTGCTAAAGTGACAGGCATGTATCACACCGTTGTTAGACGTCTATAGATTCAAATAGTTTTCTCATCACTTAGGCTAAACTGTGAAAGCTCAACTAATTGAAATGTGAATTTATGTTTTTATTTTACCAGGTAAGTTTACTGAGAACACCTTCTCATTTATAGCAGTGACCTGGGGAATAGTTACAGCGCTGAATGAGTCAATTGGAAGTTGTGGATGATTAGGTGGCCATGATGGGAATTTAGCCAGGACACTGGGATTAACACCCCTACTCTTACGATAAGTACCATGGGATATTTAATGACTATAGAGAGTCAGGACACCCGTTTAATGTCCCAACCAAAAGACAGCACCCTAGACAGGGCAATGTCCCCCCCAATCACTTCCCTGGGATCTCCTCAGACCAGAGGAAAGAAAGCCTCCTCCTGGCCCTCCAACACCACTTCCAGCAGCATCTGGTCTCCCATCCAGGGACTGACCAGCACCCACCCTGCTTAGCTTCAGAAGCAAGTCAGCAGTGGGGTTCAGAGTGGTATGCTGCTGGTGTGTGGGGTTTAGAAAGAGGAGAGGAATGGCTCTCCAGCTTGCTGTTCATGCAGTAGTAGGCCCCTTCTCCAAGCAGACAGATATATAGTTTGGCTCTTATCAACCTCTAAGCCCTTAACCTGTTTGGCGTGCAAGCCCGACGTCGGTACACTTATGACAACAGCCAGCTCAAAGTGCAGGGCGCGAAATTCAAAAGATATTTTTTTTAAATATTTAACTTTCACACATTAACAAGTCCAAGACACCAGATGAAAGGTACACATCTTGTGAATCAAGCGAACATGTCCGATTTTTAAAATGTTTTACAGGGAAGACACAATATGTAAATCTATTAGCTAACCACGTTAGCAAAAGACACCATTTTTCATTACTCCACCAGTTATTTACTCCATCAGTAGCTATCACAAATTCGACCAAATAAAGATTTAAATAGCCACTAACCAAGAAACAAATTCATCAGATGACAGTCTGATAACATATTTATTGTATAGCATATGTTTTGTTAGAAAAATGTGCATATTTCAGGTATAAATCATAGTTTACATTGCAGCTACAGTCAGAAATTGCACCGAAAGCAGACAGAAAAATTACAGACACCAACGCCAAATAACTAAATACTCATCATAAAACATTTCTGAAAAATACATAGTGTACAGCAATTGAAAGACAGGCATCTTGTGATTCCAGACAATATTTCCAATTTATCAAGTGTTTTACAGCGAAAACAAAATGTAGCGTTATATTAGCTTAGCACAATAGCCAGAAACACTTGGGCGCCGGCGACTACGGCAGATATATGAAATAACATCATAAAATGGGTCTTACTTTTGCTGATCTTTCATCAGAATGTTGGACAAGGTGTCCTTTGTCCAGAACAGTCGTTGTTTGGATTCAGAACGGACACTTTCCCTCTTCATTTAGCAAGCGCGCTAGCCGGGTGCCACGACACTCTCCATGTCAACAAACGGAAGAGAACGGAACACAGCAAAACTCCCGAAAAAATTTCAATAATCTGATGAAACCATATTGAAAAAACATACTTTACGATGATATGGTGACATGTATCAAATAAAATCAAAGCCGGAGATTGTAGTCGCCTATAACGGAAGCTAAACAAAAGGCAATCACACTGTCCAGCTCGCACTATTCAGAGTACCGAAAATGGTGGACACGAGATTCCAAGATGATGTGTTCCAACTCAGATCGAGATAATCACCTCATTTCTTCTCTCACAGCCTCTTGACAACCAGAGGAAGGTGTATGACGTGTATGTATTGTAATGACCTGACAAGATCATAAATGACCAATTGTCCAGACAGAGGCTTGAGTTTGCGAATTGACGGTTTATTAAACCAACTTTACACAGGCTACTGTTTGGGCCGTAGCACACGCCAAATAAATGACAGATAACCCACAAGCCAATCGTGACCTTCTCTTGTGAAGCCCAGACGTAAAGAGAGAGAACAAAGGCTAAACCTGGTCTTAACTTCCAATGCTCCATCCCCCTGCCCAACCCCCCTCCACGCCACTCCGCCAACCGCCAGGATGCCCGGCATCAGAACATTCCAGGCATTCCCGTGATTGGCAGATAGCAGGTTGATTGGCATGTCGGACCCCGCGAACACTGGGTACTGGTCAGTACAACACAACCACCTACTAGCCTAACACATAACACACAGCTGTCTGTGCGGGTCGCTACAGTATACTAATAGGTCTTGTGCCCATGTATAGGCATGAAGAAGAACAGAGCATCGATTTCAGACGTTCCACTTCCTGGTCAGGAAAAGTGCTGCAGAATGAGTTCTGTTTCACTCAGAGAAATAATTCAAACCGTTTTAGAAACTAGAGAGTGTTTTCTATCCAATAGTAATAATAATATGCATATTGTACGAGCAAGAATTGAGTACGAGGCCGTTTGAAATGGGCACGATTTAACTGGCTACTCAATACTGCCCCTTGCAGCCATAAGAAGTTTTAAACCCTCTGCATGTTCACTATAAAACAGCAGAATACATTACATTACTCAGACAGTTAGGTGCTTTGAAACCCATGACGAGGGTGATCAAGTAGAGGGTATAGGAAATTGGAAAGAAATGCAGCATATGTCATAACTGGCACCTTGAGCCATTCTTATCCCATCTCTCCACCTCTCTCCCTCTCTCTCTCTCCCTATATCTATCTCTCTCTCCCTCCCTCTCTCCCTCCACCTCTCTCTCTCCCTCCACCTCTCTCCCTCTCTCTCTCCCTCCACCTCTCCCCCTCTCTCTCTCTCTCCCTCCACCTCTCTCCCTCTATCTATTTCTCTCTCTCCCTCTATCTATTTCTCTCTCTCCCTCCACCTCTCTCTCTCCCTCCACCTCTCTCCCTCTCTCTCTCCCTCCACCTCTCTCCCTCTCTCTCTCTCTCCTCTCCACTCTTGCTGTGTGGTTCCCTACACTAGACAACCTGTCTGTCTGACCTGTAGTACACCGGACCTGCACTATGATCAGGCCCGTGATCAGAGGGACACGAGCCAGCCAGAACCAGGTCCACATGCTGCCTACCAGATGTCTATCTGGCACACATACATGCACACAGACTAGCACATACAAGTGCACACACACATGTACACACACACACATGTACACACACTAGCAGATACATGCACACACACAGACAGAGTGGAAAACGTGCACCACATGGGGACAGGGATCACATGTGCATCGGCTTCTCCCAAAATATTTTTACTTCATACTTGGCTCCACACTGTATTTCCTCCTCAAACCAGGAAACTATAAATAAGCCTATTCTTTTTTTAATCTCTTCTTTTTTTGTAGTTTGAAAAATTGCCATCCTCCCCATTTCAGCCAAGTTGACATTTTGGGTACAGCAGGGCAGGACAGGATGGTCCCGCAGGACGCTGTGTTTCCGCTGTCACTGAGACGCTGTGTTTCTGTTCCCGTCTGGTCCTCTGTCACTGAGACGCTGTGTTTCTGTTCCCGTCCGGTCCTCTGTCACTGAGACGCTGTGTTTCTGTTCCCGTCTGGTCCTCTGTCACTGAGACGCTGTGTTTCTGTTCCCGTCCGGTCCTCTGTCACTGAGACGCTGTGTTTCTGTTCCCGTCCGGTCCTCTGTCACCGAGACGCTGTGTTTCTGTTCCCGTCCGGTCCGCTGTCACCGAGACGCTGTGTTTCTGTTCCCGTCCGGTCCTCTGTCACCGAGACGCTGTGTTTCTGTTCCCGTCCGGTCCTCTGTCACTGAGACGCTGTGTTTCTGTTCCCGTCCGGTCCTCTGTCACCGAGACACTGTGTTTCTGTTCCCATCCGGTCCTCTGTCACCGAGACGCTGTGTTTCTGTTCCCGTCCGGTCCTCTGTCACCGAGACGCTGTGTTTCTGTTCCCGTCCGGTCCGCTGTCACCGAGACGCTGTGTTTCTGTTCCCGTCCGGTCCTCTGTCACCGAGACGCTGTGTTTCTGTTCCCGTCCGGTCCTCTGTCACTGAGACGCTGTGTTTCTGTTCCCGTCCGGTCCTCTGTCACCGAGACGCTGTGTTTCTGTTCCCGTCCGGTCCTCTGTCACTGAGACGCTGTGTTTCTGTTCCCGTCCGGTCCTCTGTCACCGAGACGCTGTGTTTCTGTTCCCGTCCGGTCCTCTGTCACCGAGACGCTGTGTTTCTGTTCCCGTCCGGTCCTCTGTCACCGAGACGCTGTGTTTCTGTTCCCGTCCGGTCCTCTGTCACCGAGACGCTGTGTTTCTGTTCCCGTCCGGTCCTCTGTCACCGAGACGCTGTGTTTCTGTTCCCGTCCGGTCCTCTGTCACCGAGACGCTGTGTTTCTGTTCCCGTCCGGTCCTCTGTCACCGAGACGCTGTGTTTCTGTTCCCGTCCGGTCCTCTGTCACCGAGACGCTGTGTTTCTGTTCCCGTCCGGTCCTCTGTCACCGAGACGCTGTGTTTCTGTTCCCGTCCGGTCCTCTGTCACCGAGACGCTGTGTTTCTGTTCCCGTCCGGTCCTCTGTCACCGAGACGCTGTGTTTCTGTTCCCGTCCGGTCCTCTGTCACCGAGACGCTGTGTTTCTGTTCCCGTCCGGTCCTCTGTCACCGAGACGCTGTGTTTCTGTTCCCGTCCGGTCCTCTGTCACCGAGACGCTGTGTTTCTGTTCCCATCCGGTCCTCTGTCACCGAGACGCTGTGTTTCTGTTCCCATCCGGTCCTCTGTCACCGAGACGCTGTGTTTCTGTTCCCGTCCGGTCCTCTGTCACCGAGACGCTGTGTTTCTGTTCCCATCCGGTCCTCTGTCACTGAGACGCTGTGTTTCTGTTCCCGTCCGGTCCTCTGTCACCGAGACGCTGTGTTTCTGTTCCCGTCCGGTCCTCTGTCACCGAGACGCTGTGTTTCTGTTCCCATCCGGTCCTCTGTCACTGAGACGCTGTGTTTCTGTTCCCGTCCGGTCCTCTGTCACTGAGACGCTGTGTTTCTGTTCCCGTCCGGTCCTCTGTCACCAAGAAGATGAAGCAGTTGTCTTTGTGTAATCCAGCCAGTCATAAATCACCACAAAAAAGTTGTACTTTAATCTTTTGGCCCCTTTTCGCCGTTGACAGAATAAATGTATTTTGGCCCCTTTTCGCCATTGACAGAATAAATGTATTTTGGCCCCTTTTCGCCATAGACAGAATAAATGTATTTTGGCCCCTTTTCGCCATTGACAGAATAAATGTATTTTGGCCCCTTTTCGCCATTGACAGAATAAATGTATTTTGGCCCTTGAGATACATTTCATCATCAGGTACATTTGTCAGATCTCTTCGTAAACCACAGAATGCTTGTAGAGAGTCTTTTAGCAGAGATAGCCAATCCGGTGACATCCCTAGCTCTCTGCCCTGGACTCTCCTGAAGGTAGATCCAATCACAGGGCTTGATTTCACTCTTATCGGACAGTAGAGTCATATAAGACACTAGACATTACTTTGAGCTACTATGCAGAAACAATAAACCATGTTACATTGTTTGACATACAGACATTTTTGCCATTGTCAGTTTTCAGGAGCTCAGTAAGTTTGAGTTTCAAACACAAGCCCAGTGAATGAATGGCACCACTCCCTTCATCTCCTCCATCCTACAGAAGACATGTTGCCCTCCCCCAATCCCACCCCACTATAGTCCAAGCCTGTAATCCCCCCTCCCTGTGAAGTAACCACAAAACTAATCCCAGACAATACGCAGTTCACAAGTTCAGTTATTAGCCCCCCCCTAAAATAACTGAGACCTAGAAGAAAGGGATAGAAAGGCAAAGGAGAATGGATGGCAGAAAGAGAGAAAAGGGGGGAGAGAGAAAAGTTTATTCATTGTTTTACTCATTTAAGCTAATTGTTCTTTGATTTGTTTGGTGTCAGAACCTTATTTGACTTCCTACTCTACAAGCTGAAGCAGATGAAAGGGGAAATTGGGGGTATTAACGATGCTAGCAGAACACGAAGCTAATCCGTTTTTCTGTCTCAATCTCTAATTGCGTGTCCTTCGGTGGAACAACAGACCACCACACCGCAGCACTGTGCTACTCAGTCATGCTAATGTGGTAAAATAAAGTTATTTCTACGGGATTCTTTTTTTTTCTTCGTCTCAGCGAAACCCACAGAGCTTTTGAGGAAACACCATTCCCATTCAGTGGCCTGGAAAATTACGGAATATTGGTGAGAAGTGCCAAGGTCAAGGTGTCAGCTGAGTACAGTGAGTCAGCCTGATGAGGTAATTGTGTGAAACAGCCCTGGAAAGCACCATCAAACACACACACAATTACAGTTTGTGTTCATTTTTAAGGTTCAGGTGCTTGTTCAGGCTGGTATTGAGGTACGTAGATGAAGTGTTGTTTTTTTGTTAAGGTCATAAAGTTGCTAGGTTTATGGTGAGATGAAGGTTTATGCTATAGTGGATGGATTTGGTTGTGTTGGGGTTAGGACTTTAGATGAAGGTTAATGCTATAATGTTGTGCCCTCAAACTCAACTCTGGACCTCGAAGCCAGTTCCACTGCATTTTTTCATTGTTCCCCTCTAATCAGAGACTGATTTAGACCTGTGACACCACGTGGGTCCAATTAATCATGTAGATCAGAAAACCAGCTGTCCCCGGACCTCGTAGGGTAAGAGTTAAATACCTCTGGTGTAGTGTATACATTTGGTTGTGTTGGGGTTAGGACGTTAGGTGAAGGTTTATGCTATACTGTAGTGTGTATTTGGTTGTGTTGGGGTTAGGTGATGGTTTATGCTATACTGTAGTGTGTATTTGGTTGTGTTGGGGTTAGGTGAAGGTTTATGCTATACTGTAGTGTGTATTTGGTTGTGTTGGGGTTAGGACGTTAGGTAAAGGTTTATACTATACTGTAGTGTGTATTTGGTTGTGTTGGGGTTAGGTGAAGGTTTATGCTATACTGTAGTGTGTATTTGGTTGTGTTGGGGTTAGGACGTTAGATGAATGTTTATGTTATACTGTAGTGTGTATTTGGTTGTTTTGGGGTTAGGATGTTAGATGGTTTATGCTATAGTGTATAAATCTGGTTGTGTTGGGGTTAGGATGTTGGGTGGAGGTTTTCTCAAGATTAGGGTTTTGTTGAGGGTTAGGCTGTGGGAACGTCTTAGCTGGAGCTGTGATGAAAGGGTCCGCTTTGCTTTGGCAGTGCCGCCCACTGGCGCTCCATGTCATTACTTATATGTTCACTTCAAAGCTCACTTCTGTTGACCTCATTCTGAATTAGCCACATTTTTTATGTTTCCCCCCTCGTCTTAAGCATCAATGAGCCTTTGAAGGGCAAAGTAAATAAGCTTAATACATTTTCCTTTCAAGCACCCGGTCGGCGAGACAAAATAAACTGCTTAAACTCCCACAGATTTACGTCTAACTCTTCAGGTCATCGGGCGGGAAACTCAGACAAGCATACTGTCCATAAACAATGAGTTGTAAGATGGAAATAGAAAGCAGGGGGTCTCCTCCCTCCACCGTATTCATAGTGTATGTTCATATTCCATATTGATATCCCGGGGAGAGCAGCAGTCCCTAAACCACGGCAGAGGAGGAACCAGCTGACGGGACAGGTGACATGGCGGCCCACACCACCCTCCATTTTATTGTCCAGCATTATTCAGTGACTTGTCTTGATTCTTGAATTTGTTGTCCCCCCTCGAGTCGACGTGGTGCCCTCTCTAAATTTCTTGGCATGACCCAAGTGCATCTGTGAATATAGGCTAAGAAATGAATGAACCTCTCAGCTGAAGTGATGATGAGCTGAATGTTCTTGCACTTGCAACTATTGGCCTGCCTGTTGTCAGATTTGTGAATGAGTCAGGTTCTACTGTAGGATCTGTGCTATTAGCATGACACTTTTGTGAATGGGCTACTTTCATATTCCTCTATTCTCCAATCTCCTTCAGCTCTTGTTTGTGTGATTTAAGAGTTCTCTGTTAGATTAGCTGGCCTGTTTGTCAATTAGACTTGGTTTATTTCATTGCGGTTGATTAGATTGCCACTGTGTGTGAGTTAGTGTTTAATTTTTTTAAATATTACATTAGCCAGCCAGCCTACTTCTTGATTCAGTTTGTTCTCTACATGTATATTACATGAACTAGCTTGCTACTTTGTGAATGTTTTATATTAATGACAATGGCTGCATACCAGCCATTGTCGTGGCTGCATACCGGCAGCATACCACTGTTGAGCAGCATACCACCCTGCATCCCACTGCTGTCTTGCCTCTGAAGCTAAGCATGGTCGGTCCTGGTTGGTCACTGGATGAGAGACCAGATGCTGTTGGATGTGGTGTTGGAGGGCCAGTAGGGGTAACTCTCTTTATTACAAATGCCAAGTCACTCACCCACCATTGCACATTGTACCAAATGGTAGGTTGGACCTCACTTTGTTCATCTAGTTTACCATTTTGGGTAAACTCCCTCTTTACCTCTGTAGTCTGGTCTCCTTCACCACCAGCAGTTACGATACGCAGTCTGCTAAGTGGTTGCTACTTAAAGTCCCCAGAACATTCACAGTATTAGGCAAGGCTACCTTCTCTTCTTGTGCACCAGAGGCATGGAATATTCTATAATCCATGCTTCATCTAGATATGTTAGTGCCACTGATTGAATTTAAAATATTGATGGGAGACTGTTATGGAGGAGTGTAAATGCTTTTTTTAGGCTGGATCATGTTGTTGTATTGTTGTATGTTTTTATTGTGTAATGTATTGATTGTTGCTTCCTTGTTGGCCAGGTCTCCCTTGAAAAAGAGACTCTGGGTCTCAATGGGCTTTTCCTGGTTAAATAAAGGTTAAATAAAATAAAGTCTTCCCTATTGTCTAAGGAGATCCCAATGCTCCCACATTGCCCTGCGTAGGGTGCTGTCTTTAGGATCGGACGTTAAACGGGTGTCATGATTCTATGTGGTCATTAAAGATCCCATGGCACTTAAGAGTCATGGCTCAATTCCCAACCTGGCCCCATTCCATCATGGCCATCTGGTCATCCCCATCATTCCTAATTGGCATATATCACTCCTCAGCTCTCCACCTGGTAGCTGATGTGTTCTGGCACAAAAATGCTTGCTGTGCATCACCCAGGTGGGTGCTACACATTGATGGTGAATGAGGTGACTTTCCCCCTACGATGTAAAGCACTTTTAGTACCTCAGTTGGTAGGAAGCGCTGTATAAATCCAATCATTATTATTATTATTGATCCCTGGCTGTGACCCCACTTTCCGAGGGTGTCTCAGGGGGAGTGGGATATGCAAAAAAAAACTAATTTTACATGCGTATAATACACACTTGTACATGTGGGTCTTTCTGTAAACCAGGGTTCCAGTGAGGATTTCCTACACTGGACAATTTGTTACAGCTGTTGATAAGTCATTCATAATAATCTGCCAATATATATCTATCCAAGCTCATAGCATAACGGTAGCAAGGTAATCACATATGACACACTCCTGGAGTGATGCTCTCCTGTCAAATTGTGGGGTCAGGGGTCAGGGGTCAGCTGAGTACGGTGAGTCCCGCCTCGATCAGACCGACAGCATCATTGCGTTTTGGTACACCAGAAGTACATTCTGGGGTTAAGACTAGATAAAGGTTTATGCTATAGTGGATGGATTTGGTTTTGTTGGGGTTAAGACTAGATAAAGGTTTATGCTATAGTGGATGGATTTGGTTTTGTTGGGGTTAAGACTAGATAAAGGTTTATGCTATAGTGGATGAATGTGGTTGGATGTTAGATGAAGGTTTTCTCAAGGTTAGGGTTTTGTCGAGGGTTAGGCTATCGGAACGTCTTAGCTGGAGCTGTGAGGAAAGGGTCCGCGTTGCATTGGCTGTGCCGCCCACTGGCGCTCCATGTCATTACTTATATGTTCACTTCCAAGCTTGCTTCTATTGACCTTATTCTGAATTAGCCACATTCCCCCCTTCGTCTTAAGCATCAATGAGCCTTTGAAGGGCAAAGTAAATAAGTTAACCACTTTACTTTTCAAGTACTCGGTTGGCGAGACAAAATAAACTGCTTAATCTCCCACAGATTGACATCTAACTCTTCAGGTCATCGGATGGGAAACTCAGACAAGTGTGCTGTCCAAAACCTTTTAGGAACTCAGTCGTGGTCTCAAATTTCTGTTAAGAGTTAGAATAGTAGTATAAAGGTGACATTTAGAAATTTTGTTGTGCATCAGCATTTTTTAAACTTATGTCAGTCACTAACCACGTTTCCATCCATAGTTTTTATGCGAATAAAGTCATACCTTATAAATAAACAATAACAGGAAGTTTCGGGTTTAAATACTGACAGGTAATTTGTTTGTTTGACATGGTGGGATATTTTTCTGTCAGTAAAATGAATTATGTGAGAAATGGTGGTTGAAACACCTTTATGTGGAAATATTGATATAATAACCATCATATCAAAGTAAACTTGGAGTCACGCGATGATATGTCGTGTGGTCCTCCCACTACGACTCTGGACAGCATGCAGTTTATTAGGCTACAGATGAAATAAGTTATGATGAACTTCACAGGGTGGTGAAAGTGAACGGTGATGAACTTCACAGGGTGGTGAAAGTGAACGGTGATGAACTTCACAGGGTGGTGAAAGTGAACGGTGATGAACTTCACAGGGTGGTGAAAGTGAACGGTGATGAACTTCACAGGGTGGTGAAAGTGAACGGTGTTGAACTTCACAGGGAGGTGAAAGTGCACGGTGATGAGCTTCACAGGGTGGTGAAAGTGAACGGTGATGAACTTCACAGGGTGGTGAAAGTGAACGGTGATGAACTTCACAGGGTGGTGAAAGTGCACGGTGATGAGCTTCACAGGGTGGTGAAAGTGAACGGTGATGAACTTCACAGGGAGGTGAAAGTGCACGGTGATGAGCTTCACAGGGTGGTGAAAGTGCACGGTGATGAACTTCACAGGGTGGTGAAAGTGAACGGTGATGAACTTCACAGGGTGGTGAAAGTGAACGGTGATGAACTTCACAGGGAGGTGAAAGTGAACGGTGATGAACTTCACAGGGTGGTGAAAGTGAACGGTGATGAACTTCACAGGGTGGTGAAAGTGAACGGTGATGAACTTCACAGGGTGGTGAAAGTGAACGGTGATGAACTTCACAGGGTGGTGAAAGTGAACGGTGATGAACTTCACAGGGTGGTGAAAGTGAACGGTGATGAGCTTGATGCTCCTTTACAATACATATCCAGAGTCGTATTCAGGTGATATGATGATCGATGCTTGAATGCCATTTGACAAATACAAATATTCTCGCTCTTGTCCATAATAATCTCATAATGTAGACTAGCATACCCGCACTGTATCTGTGAACTGTTGGCTAGAGTGCATGAAAACTTAGTGCACACTTTTTTGCTTATGTTGTGCTGGTCACGCACTGAGTCCGTTTGGCGGAAACACACCACTGATATGAAAATGCGCATATTTTATGAATTAAAATATCTTGCCAATTGAATGGAAACCTAGCTACTGACAGTCACTCAATTAGCTAGCCCAATTTTTAAGGTTGGTAAATTAGTCCAGCCAGCGAACTAAATTTGTCGTAATCATGGTCGAATTACTGACTGGTAGGCACCAATGATTTCTTTTTCGCAAAAGAAAATCAAATAAACACTGTGTTTACTGGAACTTCAGCGAGTACCGTAAAGATTGTGCAAAAGGAGATAAAGGAGAGCAAGCAGTGTGGTTTGAGATGGTCGGCTCAACTAGCAACAATATCTCATGTCACTTCAGTATTCGACATAGGAGACGACATAGTCTTTGCAAGTCTGATCTGCAATGGATTTGTTGTTGTAATGTTTATACTGGTCATACTGGTCACAGTAAACAGGGTGGTAGTCTTTTCAACATTTTATTGAGAAAAAGCTGTGTGGCATTAAGGAAATAGATGCCTGTCTCTGTGGCATTAAGGAAATAGATGCCTGTTTCTGTGGCATTAAGGAAATAGATGCCTGTCTCTGTGTGGCATTAAGGAAATAGATGCCTGTCTCTATGTGGCATTAAGGAAATAGATGCCTGTTTCTGTGGCATTAAGGAAATAGATGCCTGTCTCTATGTGGCATTAAGGAAATAGATGCCTGTTTCTGTGGCATTAAGGAAATAGATGCCTGTCTCTATGTGGCATTAAGGAAATAGATGCCTGTCTCTATGTGGCATTAAGGAAATAGATGCCTGTCTCTATGTGGCATTAAGGAAATAGATGCCTGTCTCTGTGTGTGGCATTAAGGAAATAGATGCCTGTCTCTGTGTGTGGCGTTAAGGAAATAGATGCCTGTCTCTATGTGGCATTAAGGAAATAGATGCCTGTCTCTATGTGGCATTAAGGAAATAGATGCCTGTCTCTATGTGGCATTAAGGAAATAGATGCCTGTCTCTATGTGTGGCGTTAAGGAAATAGATGCCTGTCTCTATGTGGCATTAAGGAAATAGATGCCTGTCTCTGTGTGTGGCATTAAGGAAATAGATGCCTGTCTCTATGTGGCATTAAGGAAATAGATGCCTGTCTCTATGTGTGGCATTAAGGAAATAGATGACTGTCTATATGTGTGGCATTAAGGAAATAGATGCCTGTCTCTATGTGTGGCATTAAGGAAATAGATGCCTGTCTCTATGTGTGGCATTAAGGAAATAGATGCCTGTCTCTGTGTGTGGCATTAAGGAAATAGATGCCTGTCTCTGTGTGGCATTAAGGAAATAGATGCCTGTCTCTGTGTGGCATTAAGGAAATAGATGCCTGTCTCTATGTGGCATTAAGGAAATAGATGCCTGTCTCTATGTGGCATTAAGGAAATAGATGCCTGTCTCTATGTGGCGTTAAGGAAATAGATGCCTGTCTCTGTGTGGCATTAAGGAAATAGATGACTGTCTCTGTGTGGCATTAAGGAAATAGATGCCTGTCTATATGTGGCTTTAAGGAAATAGATGCCTGTCTCTATGTGGCATTAAGGAAATAGATGCCTGTCTATATGTGGCATTAAGGAAATAGATGACTGTCTCTATGTGGCATTAAGGAAATAGATGCCTGTCTCTGTGTTGCATTAAGGAAATAGATGCCTGTCTCTATGTGGCGTTAAGGAAATAGATGCCTGTCTCTGTGTGGCATTAAGGAAATAGATGACTGTCTCTGTGTGGCATTAAGGAAATAGATGCCTGTCTATATGTGGCTTTAAGGAAATAGATGACTGTCTCTATGTGGCATTAAGGAAATAGATGACTGTCTCTGTGTGGCATTAAGGAAATAGATGCCTGTCTATATGTGGCATTAAGGAAATAGATGGCTGTCTATATGTGGCGTTAAGGAAATAGATGCCTGTCTATATGTGGCATTAAGGAAATAGATGCCTGTCTCTGTGTGGCATTAAGGAAATAGATGCCTGTCTCTATGTGGCATTAAGGAAATATATGCCTGTCTATATGTGGCATTAAGGAAATAGATGACTGTCTCTGTGTGGCATTAAGGAAATAGATGCCTGTCTCTATGTGGCATTAAGGAAATAGATGCCTGTCTCTATGTGGCATTAAGGAAATAGATGACTGTCTCTGTGTGGCATTAAGGAAATAGATGCCTGTCTATATGTGGCATTAAGGAAATAGATGCCTGTCTATATGTGGCGTTAAGGAAATAGATGCCTGTCTATATGTGGCATTAAGGAAATAGATGCCTGTCTCTATGTGGCATTAAGGAAATAGATGCCTGTCTCTATGTGGCGTTAAGGAAATAGATGCCTGTCTATATGTGGCATTAAGGAAATAGATGACTGTCTCTGTGTGGCATTAAGGAAATAGATGCCTGTCTCTATGTGGCATTAAGGAAATAGATGTCTGTCTCTGTGTGGCATTAAGGAAATAGATGCCTGTCTCTATGTGGCATTAAGGAAATAGATGCCTGTCTCTATATGGCATTAAGGAAATAGATGCCTGTCTATATGTGGCATTAAGGAAATAGATGACTGTCTCTATGTGGCATTAAGGAAATAGATGCCTGTCTATATGTGGCGTTAAGGAAATAGATGCCCATCTATGTGTGGCATTAAGGAAATAGATGCCTGTCTATATGTGGCGTTAAGGAAATAGATGACTGTCTCTGTGTGGCATTAAGGAAATAGATGCCTGTGTCTGTGTGGCATGAAGGAAATAGATTCCTGTCTATATGTGGCATTAAGGAAATAGATGCCTGTCTCTATGTGGCATTAAGGAAATAGATGCCTGTCTATATGTGGCATTAAGGAAATAGATGACTGTCTCTGTGTGGCATTAAGGAAATAGATGCCTGTCTCTATGTGGCATTAAGGAAATAGATGCCTGTCTCTATGTGGCATTAAGGAAATAGATGACTGTCTATATGTGGCATTAAGGAAATAGATGCCTGTCTATATGTGGCATTAAGGAAATAGATGCCTGTCTATATGTGGCATTAAGGAAATAGATGACTGTCTCTGTGTGGCATTAAGGAAATAGATGCCTGTCTCTATGTGGCATTAAGGAAATAGATGCCTGTCTATATGTGGCATTAAGGAAATAGATGACTGTCTCTGTGTGGCATTGAGGAAATAGATGCCTGTCTATATGTGGCATTAAGGAAATAGATGACTGTCTCTGTGTGGCGTTAAGGAAATAGATGCCCGTCTATGTGTGGCATTAAGGAAATAGATGCCCGTCTATATGTGGCATTAAGGAAATAGATGCCTGTCTCTATGTGGCATTAAGGACATAGTTGTCTGTCTCTGTGTGGCATTATGGAAATAGATGCCTGTCTCTGTGTGGCGTTAAGGAAATAGATGCCTGTCTATATGTGGCATTAAGGAAATAGATGCCTGTCTATATGTGGCATTAAGGAAATAGATGCCTGTCTATATGTGGCGTTAAGGAAATAGATGCCTGTCTATATGTGGCATTAAGGAAATAGATGACTGTCTCTATGTGGCATTAAGGAAATAGATGCCTGTCTATATGTGGCGTTAAGGAAATAGATGCCCGTCTATGTGTGGCATTAAGGAAATAGATGCCCGTCTATATGTGGCATTAAGGAAATAGATGCCTGTCTATATGTGGCTTTAAGGAAATAGATGCCTGTCTATGTGGCATTAAGGAAATAGATGCCTGTCTACATGTGGCGTTAAGGAAATAGATGCCTGTCTATATGTGGCATTAAGGAAATAGATGCCTGTCTCTATGTGGCATTAAGGAAATAGATGCCTGTCTATATGTGGCATTAAGGAAATAGATGACTGTCTCTGTGTGGCATTAAGGAAATAGATGCCTGTCTCTATGTGGCATTAAGGAAATAGATGTCTGTCTCTGTGTGGCATTAAGGAAATAAATGATTGTCTCTGTGTGGCATTAAGGAAATAGATGCCTGTCTATATGTGGCATTAAGGAAATAGATGCCTGTCTATATGTGGCTTTAAGGAAATAGATGCCTGTCTCTATGTGGCATTAAGGAAATAGATGCCTGTCTACATGTGGCGTTAAGGAAATAGATGCCTGTCTATATGTGGCATTAAGGAAATAGATGCCTGTCTCTATGTGGCGTTAAGGAAATAGATGCCCGTCTATGTGTGGCATTAAGGAAATAGATGCCCGTCTATATGTGGCATTAAGGAAATAGATGCCTGTCTATATGTGGCTTTAAGGAAATAGATGCCTGTCTCTATGTGGCATTAAGGAAATAGATGCCTGTCTACATGTGGCGTTAAGGAAATAGATGCCTGTCTATATGTGGCATTAAGGAAATAGATGCCTGTCTCTATGTGGCATTAAGGAAATAGATGCCTGTCTATATGTGGCATTAAGGAAATAGATGACTGTCTCTGTGTGGCATTAAGGAAATAGATGCCTGTCTCTATGTGGCATTAAGGAAATAGATGTCTGTCTCTGTGTGGCATTAAGGAAATAAATGATTGTCTCTGTGTGGCATTAAGGAAATAGATGCCTGTCTATATGTGGCATTAAGGAAATAGATGCCTGTCTATATGTGGCATTAAGGAAATAGATGCCTGTCTATATGTGGCGTTAAGGAAATAGATGCCTGTCTATATGTGGCATTAAGGAAATAGATGCCTGTCTCTGTGTGGCATTAAGGAAATAGATGCCTGTCTCTATGTGGCATTAAGGAAATATATGCCTGTCTATATGTGGCATTAAGGAAATAGATGACTGTCTCTGTGTGGCATTAAGGAAATAGATGCCTGTCTCTATGTGGCATTAAGGAAATAGATGCCTGTCTCTATGTGGCATTAAGGAAATAGATGACTGTCTCTGTGTGGCATTAAGGAAATAGATGCCTGTCTATATGTGGCATTAAGGAAATAGATGCCTGTCTATATGTGGCGTTAAGGAAATAGATGCCTGTCTATATGTGGCATTAAGGAAATAGATGACTGTCTCTATGTGGCATTAAGGAAATAGATGCCTGTCTCTATGTGGCGTTAAGGAAATAGATGCCTGTCTATATGTGGCATTAAGGAAATAGATGACTGTCTCTGTGTGGCATTAAGGAAATAGATGCCTGTCTCTATGTGGCATTAAGGAAATAGATGTCTGTCTCTGTGTGGCATTAAGGAAATAGATGCCTGTCTCTATGTGGCATTAAGGAAATAGATGCCTGTCTCTATATGGCATTAAGGAAATAGATGCCTGTCTATATGTGGCATTAAGGAAATAGATGACTGTCTCTATGTGGCATTAAGGAAATAGATGCCTGTCTATATGTGGCGTTAAGGAAATAGATGCCCATCTATGTGTGGCATTAAGGAAATAGATGCCTGTCTATATGTGGCATTAAGGAAATAGATGACTGTCTCTGTGTGGCATTAAGGAAATAGATGCCTGTCTCTATGTGGCATTAAGGAAATAGATGCCTGTCTCTATGTGGCATTAAGGAAATAGATGACTGTCTATATGTGGCATTAAGGAAATAGATGCCTGTCTATATGTGGCATTAAGGAAATAGATGCCTGTCTATATGTGGCATTAAGGAAATAGATGACTGTCTCTGTGTGGCATTAAGGAAATAGATGCCTGTCTCTATGTGGCATTAAGGAAATAGATGCCTGTCTATATGTGGCATTAAGGAAATAGATGACTGTCTCTGTGTGGCATTGAGGAAATAGATGCCTGTCTATATGTGGCATTAAGGAAATAGATGACTGTCTCTGTGTGGCGTTAAGGAAATAGATGCCCGTCTATGTGTGGCATTAAGGAAATAGATGCCCGTCTATATGTGGCATTAAGGAAATAGATGCCTGTCTCTATGTGGCATTAAGGACATAGTTGTCTGTCTCTGTGTGGCATTATGGAAATAGATGCCTGTCTCTGTGTGGCGTTAAGGAAATAGATGCCTGTCTATGTGGCATTAAGGAAATATATGCCTGTCTATATGTGGCATTAAGGAAATAGATGCCTGTCTATATGTGGCGTTAAGGAAATAGATGCCTGTCTATATGTGGCATTAAGGAAATAGATGACTGTCTCTATGTGGCATTAAGGAAATAGATGCCTGTCTATATGTGGCGTTAAGGAAATAGATGCCCGTCTATGTGTGGCATTAAGGAAATAGATGCCCGTCTATATGTGGCATTAAGGAAATAGATGCCTGTCTATATGTGGCTTTAAGGAAATAGATGCCTGTCTCTATGTGGCATTAAGGAAATAGATGCCTGTCTACATGTGGCGTTAAGGAAATAGATGCCTGTCTCTATGTGGCATTAAGGAAATAGATGCCTGTCTATATGTGGCATTAAGGAAATAGATGACTGTCTCTGTGTGGCATTAAGGAAATAGATGCCTGTCTCTATGTGGCATTAAGGAAATAGATGCCTGTCTCTATGTGGCATTAAGGAAATAGATGCCTGTCTCTATGTGGCATTAAGGAAATAGATGACTGTCTCTGTGTGGCATTAAGGAAATAGATGCCTGTCTACATGTGGCGTTAAGGAAATAGATGCCTGTCTATATGTGGCATTAAGGAAATAGATGCCTGTCTCTATGTGGCATTAAGGAAATAGATGCCTGTCTATATGTGGCATTAAGGAAATAGATGACTGTCTCTGTGTGGCATTAAGGAAATAGATGCCTGTCTCTATGTGGCATTAAGGAAATAGATGTCTGTCTCTGTGTGGCATTAAGGAAATAAATGATTGTCTCTGTGTGGCATTAAGGAAATAGATGCCTGTCTATATGTGGCATTAAGGAAATAGATGACTGTCTCTGTGTGGCATTAAGGAAATAGATGCCTGTCTCTATGTGGCATTAAGGAAATAGATGCCTGTCTCTATGTGGCATTAAGGAAATAGATGCCTGTCTCTATGTGGCATTAAGGAAATAGATGACTGTCTCTGTGTGGCATTAAGGAAATAGATGCCTGTGTCTGTGTGGCATGAAGGAAATATATGCCTGTCTATATGTGGCATTAAGGAAATAGATGCCTGTCTCTATGTGGCATTAAATAGATGCCTGTCTATATGTGGCATTAAGGAAATAGATGACTGTCTCTGTGAGGCATTAAGGAAATAGATGCCTGTCTCTATGTGGCATTAAGGAAATAGATGCCTGTCTCTATGTGGCATTAAGGAAATAGATGACTGTCTATATGTGGCATTAAGGAAATAGATGCCTGTCTATATGTGGCATTAAGGAAATAGATGACTGTCTCTGTGTGGCATTAAGGAAATAGATGCCTGTCTCTATGTGGCATTAAGGAAATAGATGCCTGTCTCTATGTGGCATTAAGGAAATAGATAACTGTCTATATGTGGCATTAAGGAAATAGATGACTGTCTCTGTGTGGCATTAAGGAAATAGATGCCTGTGTCTGTGTGGCATGAAGGAAATATATGCCTGTCTATATGTGGCATTAAGGAAATAGATGCCTGTCTCTATGTGGCATTAAGGAAATAGATGCCTGTCTATATGTGGCATTAAGGAAATAGATGACTGTCTCTGTGTGGCATTAAGGAAATAGATGCCTGTCTCTATGTGGCATTAAATAGATGCCTGTCTATATGTGGCATTAAGGAAATAGATGACTGTCTCTGTGAGGCATTAAGGAAATAGATGCCTGTCTCTATGTGGCATTAAGGAAATAGATGCCTGTCTCTATGTGGCATTAAGGAAATAGATGACTGTCTATATGTGGCATTAAGGAAATAGATGCCTGTCTATATGTGGCATTAAGGAAATAGATGCCTGTCTATATGTGGCGTTAAGGAAATAGATGCCCGTCTATATGTGGCATTAAGGAAATAGATGCCTGTCTCTGTGTGGCATTAAGGAAATAGATGACTGTCTATATGTGGCATTAAGGAAATAGATGCCTGTCTATATGTGGCATTAAGGAAATAGATGCCTGTCTCTATGTGGCATTAAGGAAATAGATGACTGTCTATATGTGGCATTAAGGAAATAGATGCCTGTCTCTATGTGGCATTAAGGAAATAGATGCCTGTCTATATGTGGCATTAAGGAAATAGATGCCTGTCTGTGTGGCATTAAGGAAATAGATGTCTGTCTCTCTGTGGCATTAAGGAAATAGATGCCTGTCTATATGTGGCATTAAGGAAATAGATGCCTGTCTCTGTGTGGCATTAAGGAAATAGATGCCTGTCTCTATGTGGCATTAAGGAAATAGATGACTGTCTATATGTGGCATTAAGGAAAAGATGCCTGTCTCTATGTGGCATTAAGGAAATAGATGACTGTCTATATGTGGCATTAAGGAAATAGATGCCTGTCTATATGTGGCATTAAGGAAATAGATGCCTGTCTCTATGTGGCGTTAAGGAAATAGATGCCTGTCTCTATGTGGCATTAAGGAAATAGATGCCTGTCTATATGTGGCGTTAAGGAAATAGATGCCTGTCTCTATGTGGCGTTAAGGAAATAGATGCCTGTCTATATGTGGCATTAAGGAAATAGATGCCTGTCTATATGTGGCATTAAGGAAATAGATGACTGTCTCTGTGTGGCATTAAGGAAATAGATGCCTGTGTCTGTGTGGCATGAAGGAAATATATGCCTGTCTATATGTGGCATTAAGGAAATAGATGCCTGTCTCTATGTGGCATTAAGGAAATAGATAACTGTCTATATGTGGCATTAAGGAAATAGATGACTGTCTCTGTGTGGCATTAAGGAAATAGATGCCTGTGTCTGTGTGGCATGAAGGAAATATATGCCTGTCTATATGTGGCATTAAGGAAATAGATGCCTGTCTCTATGTGGCATTAAGGAAATAGATGCCTGTCTGTATGTGGCATTAAGGAAATAGATGCCTGTCTATATGTGGCGTTAAGGAAATAGATGCCTGTCTATATGTGGCATTAAGGAAATAGATGCCTGTCTGTGTGGCATTAAGGAAATAGATGTCTGTCTCTCTGTGGCATTAAGGAAATAGATGCCTGTCTATATGTGGCATTAAGGAAATAGATGCCTGTCTCTGTGTGGCATTAAGGAAATAGATGCCTGTCTCTATGTGGCATTAAGGAAATAGATGACTGTCTATATGTGGCATTAAGGAAATAGATGCCTGTCTCTATGTGGCATTAAGGAAATAGATGACTGTCTATATGTGGCATTAAGGAAATAGATGCCTGTCTATATGTGGCATTAAGGAAATAGATGCCTGTCTCTATGTGGCGTTAAGGAAATAGATGCCTGTCTCTATGTGGCATTAAGGAAATAGATGCCTGTCTATATGTGGCGTTAAGGAAATAGATGCCTGTCTCTATGTGGCGTTAAGGAAATAGATGCCTGTCTATATGTGGCATTAAGGAAATAGATGCCTGTCTATATGTGGCATTAAGGAAATAGATGCCTGTCTCTAATATGCGGCGGTTGTGTTCACTGGTTAAAGCAAATATACGGCCAGGCTATTAATTGAAGTTTTACTGTTATAGCCTTTTGTTCGGATGTTATACGTTTCTAGCTTCCAATTAGGCTGCACAAAGAAGCGGCCCTTTTGTCAGAAGATGCCTGTTACTGTTGATACTAGAAGCAATGTTTATTAACCTCAAATTTAGCTAATTCTGTGAGAGGGCAGAAATATAACTAACGGCTGTTCACAGGACAAGACATATCTTACCTTGTTTTCAACTTTTTACAGCATCAGATGATTTTACAGGCTTAGTGAGGAGTGGTCAGTCAGTACTGTAACCAATCACAGTGTCTAATAAGACAGGATATTTCAGAAGAAGTGACTAAAGTGCAGTTTGGGCTGGTGTTGTATAAAGCGGCATGCAGCGGGTAGTGAAGTAGAGAGTAAGGGGAGTGGAGGTGGCGGAACCTCCTGGCCAGACGGAGAATCCATCAGAACAGATCAGAGGACCTGTCGGTCTCCCCTAATCACATCATAGAGCAGACCTAGCAGACTGACTCACACCTGAGACCCTGTACTCTCTAACACAGCCACGAACACACACCTCTCAAACCCTGCTTGATGCTCAACCACACTCACACATGTACGCACACACACACCTTTCAGATCCCGCTCAGTGCACACACACCTCGGCTCTTCGGGCCTTCACTCAACAAAGTTTTTTGTTCAAGTCCTTTGTTGTAAGATTAAAAGAAAGATAGAGTGTGTGTGTGTGTGTGCGTGCGTCTGCGTAAGTGTAAGTGAGCAACTTCTGTTCTCTCCTGATTTTTCTGACGTGCTAGCAGTCAACTTCCCCTCCTATTCTCTTTTCATTTGAAGCCTTTTTTCCCCAAGACCCAAGCGCAGCTCTAAGCTCTCTGGTCCTGAGAGGGATCAGTTCTCTGTCTGTTGACAAGTATATCTGGCCCATCTGCTCTCTCTCTCTTTTCTACTTCACAAGCTATGACTTAGTGTCAGATGCATAGTTTAGGGAGAATAGGGACTCCATGCTGACCAGCCAAAGTCATCACGGAGTCTGAAACCCAGGCAGACAGAGCAGTAGGCCGATGCTTTATAGCACACAACTCTGCAGGCAGTCCTCCAGGGCCCCCGTCCTGCTGGCTTTCCTGTCTCACTGACAACTTCATTCATCAGTTTGTGTAGTTGATAGGTAGGCAACGCTGGTCCTGGAGAGCTACAGTGTTCGCAACCCAGAACTAACACACCTAAATTCATTGAAATAATGAAATGACATGGAACTGAAGATCAGTTTGATGTTTTCCCTCCTAATGTATGTGGTTAAGATTTGGAGGCCAATTGATCCATGTTCTTCTACCCGGAGAATGTGTATACTATGCACCGTGGTAAATCAAATCACATTGTATTGGTCACATGCATATGTTATTGCGAGTGTTGCAGAATGCTTGTGTTCCTAGCTCCAACAGAGCAGTAATATCTAACAATTCACAACAATACACACAAATCTAAGTAAAGAATGGAATTAAGAAATATATAAATATTAGGATGAGCAATGTTGGAGTAGTTGTACTGTGTATAGATGGGGCTTAAATGGCCTGACAGTTCTATATTCACCATGGTACTGTGTACAGCCAGGGCTTAAAGGGCCTGACAGTTCTATATTCACCATGGTACTGTGTACAGCCAGGGCCTAAAGGGCCTGACAGTTCTATATTCACCATGGTACTGTGTACAGCCAGGGCCTAAAGGGCCTGACAGTTCTATATTCACCATGGTACTGTGTACAGCCAGGGCCTAAAGGGCCTGACAGTTCTATATTCACCATGGTACTGTGTACAGCCAGGGCCTAAAGGGCCTGACAGTTCTATATTCACCATGGTACTGTGTACAGCCAGGGCCTAAAGGGCCTGACAGTTCTATATTCACCATGGTACTGTGTACAGCCAGGGCCTAAAGGGCCTGACAGTTCTATATTCACCATGGTACTGTGTACAGCCAGGGCCTAAAGGGCCTGACAGTTCTATATTCACCATGGTACTGTGTACAGCCAGGGCTTAAAGGGCCTGACAGTTCTATATTCACCATGGTACTGTGTACAGCCAGGGCCTAAAGGGCATGTGTCTGTTGGCTGTATACATACATACATTTGTTTCTGTTGTGAACATGGCTGTTTCCAGGCTGGGAGATGAATAACATGCGTGGCACATGAGAGGACAATTGGCGTGCGTGAGCTCTACTCTCCCTCTCTGTTTGTCTATTAGTATGTTTTATATACCCTGCCTCTCTCTCTCTATTTCTCTCTTTGTCTTTCTCTCTCTCTGTCTCTCTCTCTCTCTCTCTTGCCATCTTTCTCTTGGTGTGTGTGTGTGTGTGTGTGTGTGTGTGTGTGTGTGTGTGTGTGTGTGTGTGTGTGTGTGTGTGTGTGTGTGTGTGTGTGTGTGTGTGTGTTTTCACACATGCTGTATGTGCGTGTTTTCCAGTTGAGCACGTTAGTGTCTCCTGTCAGAGTTGTGGTGTTATGTAACAGCCTTGTCTAGGCAGATCTCAGATCTGTGTGACGTCTCATCTCTTACAGCTTGGCCAGACATTTGGCAGACAGCTGTGTAATCCTCAGCGGTAGTGCTGCCTGGTATCTTCAAGTTCCCAACATCACCCCTCACTATGACTGTCTTGTCAACCAGTATACCTACAGGCTTTAACCCTGACTGGGTCCCCACTGACAGCACAACTGTGAACACACTCAGAACCAGCACAACTCACAGACACACAACCAGGACAACTGAGACACACAACCAGGACAACTCAGACACACAACCAGGACAACTGAGACACACAACCAGGACAACTCAGACACTAAACCAGGACAACTCAGACACACAACCAGGACAACTCAGACACACAACCAGCACAACTCAGACACTAAACCAGGACAACTCAGACACACAACCAGGACAACTCAGACACTAAACCAGGACAACTCAGACACACAACCAGCACAACTCAGACACACAACCAGGACAACTCAGACACACAACCAGGACAACTGACAGACACACAACCAGTACAACTGACAGACAACCAGCACAACACAGACACACAACCAGCACAACACAGACACACAACCAGGACAACTCAGACACACAACCAGGACAACTGACAGACACACAACCAGTACAACTGACAGACAACCAGCACAACACAGACACACAACCAGTACAACACAGACACACAACCAGTACAACTGACAGACACACAACCAGTACAACTGACAGACACACAACCAGTACAACTGACAGACACACAACCAGTACAACACAGACACACAACCAGTACAACTCAGACACACAACCAGCACAACTGACAGACACACAACCAGGACAACTGACAGACACACAACCAGGACAACTGACAGACACACAACCAGTACAACTGACAGACACACAACCAGTACAACTGACAGACACACAACCAGTACAACTGACAGACACACAACCAGTACAACTGACAGACACACAACCAGTACAACTGACAGACACACAACCAGTACAACTGACAGACACACAACCAGCGCAACTGACAGACAACCAGCACAACACAGACACTAAACCAGCACAACTGACAGACACACAACCAGCACAACACAGACACACAACCAGCACAACTCAGACACTAAACCAGGACAACTCAAACACACAACCAGGACAACTCAGACACACAACCAGGACAACTCAAACACACAACCAGGACAACTCAGACACACAACCAGGACAACACAGACACACAACCAGGACAACTCAGACACACAGCCAGTACAACACAGACACACAACCAGTACAACACAGACACACAACCAGGACAACACAGACACACAACCAGGACAACTCAGACACACAACCAGGACAACTCAGACACACAACCAGTACAACTGACAGACACACAACCAGTACAACTGACAGACACACAACCAGTACAACTGACACACACAACCAGTACAACTGACAGACACACAACCAGTACAACACAGACACACAACCAGTACAACTCAGACACACAACCAGTACAACTCAGACACACAACCAGTACAACTCAGACACACAACCAGTACAACACAGACACACAACCAGTACAACTCAGACACACAACCAGTACAACTCAGACACACAACCAGTACAACTCAGACACACAACCAGCACAACTGACAGACACACAACCAGCACAACTGACAGACACACAACCAGGACAACTCAGACACACAACCAGGACAACTCAGACACTAAACCAGGACAACTGACAGACACACAACCAGTACAACTGACAGACACACAACCAGTACAACTGACAGACACACAACCAGTACAACTGACAGACACACAACCAGGACAACTGACAGACACACAACCAGGACAACTGACAGACACACAACCAGTACAACTGACAGACACACAACCAGTACAACTGACAGACACACAACCAGTACAACTGACAGACACACAACCAGTACAACTGACATACACACAACCAGTACAACTCAGACACACAACCAGCACAACTCAGACACTAAACCAGCACAACTCAGACACTAAACCAGCACAACACAGACACTAAACCAGGACAACTCAGACACTAAACCAGGACAACTCAAACACTAAACCAGCACAACACAGACACTAAACCAGGACAACTCAGACACTAAACCAGGACAACACAGACACTAAACCAGGACAACTCAGACACTAAACCAGGACAACTCAAACACTAAACCAGCACAACACAGACACTAAACCATGACAACTCAGACACTAAACCAGGACAACTCAAACACTAAACCAGGATAACTCAGACACTAAACCAGGACAACTCAAACACTAAACCAGCACAACACAGACACTAAAGCTAGCTACATAGCCGTCTTTGTATCAAAGATAATTGTGTAGTTTAGAGTAATTATCGAGGTTAGCTAGCCAGCTATTTTCGTCCTTCTAACGTAGTCAACACTGCTAGCTAGCCAGCTAGCCAACTTCTACCGAATAGCAGCACTGTAGAAACTATTACATTACAACGGAACTACTTGATTAGTGTAGTGTTAGCTAGCTACATAGTTGTCTTTGCTGTCTTTGTATCTAAGATAATTGTGTAGTTTAGAGTAATTATCGAGGTTAGCTAGCCAGCTATTTTCGTCCGCCGCGCCGCGCCACCGTTCTCCTACCTAGTCAACAACTGCTAGCTAGCTAGTCAACTTCTACCGACTAGCAGCACTGTAGAAACTATTACATTACAACGGAACGACTTGATTAGTGTAGTGTTAGCTAGCTACATAGTTGTCTTTGCTGTCTTTGTATCTAAGATAATTGTGTAGTTTAGAGTAATTATCGAGGTTAGCTAGCCAGCTATTTTCGTCCGCCGCGCCGCGCCACCGTTCTCCTACCTAGTCAACAACTGCTAGCTAGCTAGTCAACTTCTACTGACTAGCAGCACTGTAGAAACTAATACATTACAACGGAACGATTTGATTAGTGTAGTGTTATCTAGATACATAGTTGTCTTTGCTGTCTTTGTATCTAAGATAATTGTGTAGTTTAGAGTAATTATCGAGGTTATCGAGGTTACCTAGCCAGTTATCGAGGTTACCTAGCCAGCTACACTTTCAAACAAAGTCAACAACGCAGCCACTGCTAGCTAGCCTACTTCACCAGCCAGCAGTACTGTATCATTTTAATCATTTTAGTCAATAAGATTTTTGCAACGTAAGCTTAACTTTCTGAACATTCGAGACGTGTAGTCCACTTGTCATTCCAATCTCCTTTGCATTAGCGTAGCCTCTTCTGTAGCCTGTCAACTATGTGTCTGTCTATCCCTGTTCTCTCCTCTCTGCACAGACCATACAAACACTTCACACCGCGTGGCCGCTGCCACTCTAACCTGGTGGTCCAAGCGCGCACGACCCACGTGGAGTTCCAGGCAGCCTCTGGAACTGCCGATCTGCGGCCAACAAGGCAGAGTTCATCTCAGCCTATGCTTCCCTCCAGTCCCTCGACTTCTTGGCACTGACGGAAACATGGATTACCACAGATAACACTGCTACTCCTACTGCTCTCTCCTCGTCTGCCCACGTGTTCTCGCATTCCCCGAGAGCTTCTGGTCAGCGGGGTGGTGGCACTGGGATCCTCATCTCTCCCAAGTGGACATTCTCTCTTTCTCCCATGACCCATCTGTCTATCGCCTCCTTTGAATTCCATGCTGTCACAGTTACCAGCCCTTTCAAGCTTAACATCCTTATCATTTATCGCCCTCCAGGTTCCCTTGGAGAGTTCATCAATGAGCTTGACGCCTTGATAAGTTCCTTTCCTGAGGATGGCTCACCTCTCACAGTTCTGGGTGACTTTAACCTCCCCACATCTACCTTTGACTCATTCCTCTCTGCCTCCTTCTTTCGACTCCTCTCCTCTTTTGACCTCACCCTCTCACCTTCCCCCCCTACTCACAAGGCAGGCAATACGCTTGACCTCATCTTTACTAGATGCTGTTCTTCCACTAATCTCATTGCAACTCCCCTCCAAGTCTCCGACCACTACCTTGTATCCTTTTCCCTCTCGCTCTCATCCAACACTTCCCACTCTGCCCCTACTCGGATGGTATCGCCCCGTCCCAACCTTCGCTCTCTCTCCCCCGCTACTCTCTCCTCTTCCATCCTATCATCTCTTCCCTCTGCTCAAACCTTCTCCAACCTATCTCCTGATTCTGCCTCCTCAACCCTCCTCTCCTCCCTTTCTGCATCCTTTGACTCTCTATGTCCCCTATCCTCCAGGCCGGCTCGGTCCTCCCCTCCTGCTCCGTGGCTCGACGACTCATTGCGAGCTCACAGAACAGGGCTCCGGGCAGCCGAGCGGAAATGGAGGAAAACTCGCCTCCCTGCGGACCTGGCATCCTTTCACTCCCTCCTCTCTACATTTTCCTATTCTGTCTCTGCTGCTAAAGCCACTTTCTACCACTCTAAATTCCAAGCATCTGCCTCTAACCCTAGGAAGCTCTTTGCCACCTTCTCCTCCCTCCTGAATCCTCCTCCCCCGCCCCCCCCTCGTCCCTCTCTGCGGATGACTTCGTCAACCATTTTGAAAAGAAGGTCGACGACATCCGATCCTCGTTTGCTAAGTCAAACGACACCGCTGGTTCTGCTCACACTGCCCTACCCTGTGCTTTGACCTCTTTCTCCCCTCTCTCTCCAGATGAAATCTCGCGTCTTGTGACGGCCGGCCGCCCAACAACCTGCCCGCTTGACCCTATCCCCTCCTCTCTTCTCCAGACCATTTCCGGAGACCTCCTCCCTTACCTCACCTCGCTCATCAACTCATCCTTGACCGCTGGCTACGTCCCTTCCGTCTTCAAGAGAGCGAGAGTTGCACCCCTTCTGAAAAAACCTACACTCGATCCCTCCGATGTCAACAACTACAGACCAGTATCCCTTCTTTCTTTTCTCTCAAACTCTTGAACGTGCCGTCCTTGGCCAGCTCTCATGCTATCTCTCTCAGAATGACCTTCTTGATCCAAATCAGTCAGGTTTCAAGACTAGTCATTCAACTGAGACTGCTCTTCTCTGTGTCACGGAGGCGCTCCGCACTGCTAAAGCTAACTCTCTCTCCTCTGCTCTCATCCTTCTAGACCTATCGGCTGCCTTTGATACTGTGAACCATCAGATCCTCCTCTCCACCCTCTCCGAGTTGGGCATCTCCGGCGCGGCCCACGCTTGGATTGCGTCCTACCTGACAGGTCGCTCCTACCAGGTGGCGTGGCGAGAATCTGTCTCCGTACCACGTGCTCTCACCACTGGTGTCCCCCAGGGCTCTGTTCTAGGCCCTCTCCTATTCTCGCTATACACCAAGTCACTTGGCTCTGTCATATCCTCACATGGTCTCTCCTATCATTGCTATGCAGACGACACACAATTAATCTTCTCCTTTCCCCCTTCTGATAACCAGGTGGCGAATCACATCTCTGCATGTCTGGCAGACATATCAGTGTGGATGACGGATCACCACCTCAAGCTGAACCTCGGCAAGACGGAGCTGCTCTTCCTCCCGGGGAAGGACTGCCCGTTCCATGATCTCGCCATCACGGTCGACAACTCCATTGTGTCCTCCTCCCAGAGTGCTAAGAACCTTGGCGTGATCCTGGACAACACCCTGTCGTTCTCAACTAACATCAAGGCGGTGACCCTTTCCTGTAGGTTCATGCTCTACAACATTCGCAGAGTACGACCCTGCCTCACACAGGAAGCGGCGCAGGTCCTAATCCAGGCACTTGTCATCTCCCGTCTGGATTACTGCAACTCGCTGTTGGCTGGGCTCCCTGCCTGTGCCATTAAACCCCTACAACTCATCCAGAACGCCGCAGCCCGTCTGGTGTTCAACCTTCCCAAGTTTTCTCACGTCACCCCGCTCCTCCGCTCTCTCCACTGGCTTCCAGTTGAAGCTCGCATCCGCTACAAGACCATGGTGCTTGCCTACGGAGCTGTGAGGGGAACGGCACCTCCGTACCTTCAGGCTCTGATCAGGCCCTACACCCAAACAAGGGCACTGCGTTCATCCACCTCTGGCCTGCTCGCCTCCCTACCTCTGAGGAAGTACAGTTCCCGCTCAGCCCAGTCAAAACTGTTCGCTGCTCTGGCACCCCAATGGTGGAACAAACTCCCTCACGACGCCAGGTCAGCGGAGTCAATCACCACCTTCCGGAGACACCTGAAACCCCACCTCTTTAAGGAATACCTAGGATAGGATAAAGTAATCCTTCTAACCCCCCCCCCCCCCCCCCCCCACCCCCCTTAAAAGATTTAGATGCACTATTGTAAAGTGGTTGTGCCACTGGATATCATACGGTGAATGCACCAATTTGTAAGTCGCTCTGGATAAGAGCGTCTGCTAAATGACTTAAATGTAAATGTAAATGTAAACCAGGACAACTCAGACACTAAACCAGGACAACTCAAACACTAAACCAGGACAACTCAGACACTAAACCAGGACAACTCAGACACTAAACCAGGACAACTCAGACACTAAACCAGGACAACTCAAACACTAAACCAGGACAACAAACACTAAACCAGGACAACTCAGACACTAAACCAGGACAACTCAAACACTAAACCAGGACAACTCAGACACTAAACCAGCACAACTCACAGACACACAACCAGTACAACACAGACACACAACCAGTACAACACAGACACACAACCAGGACAACTCACAGACACACAACCAGGACAACTCACAGACACACAACCAGCACAACACAGACACTAAACCAGGACAACTCAGACACTAAACCAGCACAACACAGACACACAACCAGGACAACTCAGACACTAAACCAGCACAACTGACAGACACACAACCAGCACAACTGACAGACAACCAGCACAACACAGACACACAACCAGGACAACTCAGACACTAAACCAGGACAACTCAGACACTAAACCAGGACAACTCAGACACTAAACCAGGACAACTCAGACACTAAACCAGGGCAACTCAGACACTAAACCAGGACAACTCAGACACTAAACCAGGACAACTCAGACACTAAACCAGGACAACTCAGACACTAAACCAGGACAACTCAGACACTAAACCAGGACAACTCAGACACTAAACCAGGACAACTCAGACACTAAACCAGGACAACTCAGACACTAAACCAGGACAACTCAGACACTAAACCAGCACAACTCAGACACTAAACCAGCACAACACAGACACTAAACCAGCACAACACAGACACTAAACCAGCACAACACAGACACACAACCAGTACAACTGACAGACACACAACCAGGACAACACAGACACACAACCAGGACAACTCAAACACTAAACCAGGACAACTCAGACACTAAACCAGCACAACACAGACACACAACCAGTACAACTGACAGACACACAACCAGCACAACACAGACACACAACCAGTACAACTGACAGACACACAACCAGGACAACTCAGACACACAACCAGTACAACTCAGACACTAAACCAGGACAACACAGACACTAAACCAGCACAACACAGACACACAGCAGTTCACAGATCAAACAGCAGATTCAACCTTCATATAAATCACTCATATATCCTCCATCCCTCACAAGCACCGTTCAATTCAGACTTTCAATTCTAGTGCTGCATTCACTCTGAGTTCTGCTGTCTTCCCAAGCTATTCTCTGAGAGAGAGAGATAAAAACATAGAAAGACAAAATAAAGTACGTAGAGCCAGAGGTGTTTAGGAAAGCTGTTAATACCATTCAGGCTGTTCTGCTGCTGTTGATGCTGTTTTCACTAGATAAAAAGGCTTCTCAACACTTTTTACCCCCAAGCCATAAGACTCCCGAACAGGTCATCAAATGGCTACCAGGACTATTTGCATTGTGTGCCCTCCCCCCACCACCAACCCCTCTTTTTACGCTGCTGCTACTCTCTGTTTATCATATATGCATAGTCACTTTAACTATACATTCATGTACATACTACCTCAATTGGCCCGACCAACCAGTGCTCCCGCACATTGGCTAACCGGGCTATTTGCATTGTGTCCCGCCACCCGCCACCCGCCACCCGCCAACCCCTCTTTTACACTACTGCTACTCTGTTTATCATATATGCTAGTCACTTTAAACATATCTACATGTACATACTACCTCAATCAGCCTGACTAACCGGTGTCTGTATGTAACCTCGCTACTTTTATAGCCTCGCTACTGTATATAGCCTGTCTTTTTACTGTTGTTTTATTTCTTTACTTACCTATTGTTCACCTAACCTTTTTTGCACTATTGGTAAGTAAGCATTTCACAGTAAGCTCTACACCTGTTGTATTCGGCGCACGTGACAAATAAACTTTGATGACTGACTCAAACACAGCCAGGGAACAGCCAGGGAACAGCCAGGGAACAGCCAGGGAACAGGGATGCACACTTAGAAGGGATGCACATTAATGCACGTTGGTAGGATCCAACAGATATACAGTCTATTGCCAGTGCATTAATATGTAAAATATGACTGACATTAGTTACAACTCGTAAAGGAATGTTTCAATGATGATTGTCCACTTACCTGGGCTGTTGCCAACCGACCCAGACACATTTTAAAGTACACATTTTGGTTGTTAGGTAACGTTCAGAAGCCTCTGCCTGGCATTCGCCTCCCCGACTAGGGGCTAATGGCATCGTCAGGGGCAGCTACTTCATACACTTAAAAGTTTGAAAATGTACTTAAAGCAACTCCCAAATAGAAGTTGTGTAGGGATTTTATGAATAATTTCATGAGTGCTCTCGTCATTGATAATTATAAAAAATTTGAGTAATTACTAAATTACCAGTACACTGTGTTGACCTTGATGCAACACATATTTTAATATGTGTGCATTCCAAGATTCTAATGTGTATTTTGACTAAATAAATCCAATAAGCAGCTAATTCCCAGTAATCCCCTAGTTATCATCACACAATGAAATGTAAATAACTGCTCGATAGCACAGAGCAATCTGTGTTGTGGTATTATTATAAGCAGAATTGCACGCACGCACGCACGCACGCACGCACGCACGCACGCACGCACGCACGCACGCACGCACGCACGCACGCACGCACGCACGCACGCACGCACGCACGCACGCACAGAGAGAGAGAACCATACGCAACAAATACACATCTGTCTCAGCCAAGCATCAACCCTTTGATCAACCCGGCCTTGTGTGTGTGTGTTCACTCCTCCCATGCTGGGACGCAACACTTTGTCGGCAGCCGTAGGGGGTGAGAGCGAAACAGTTACCCGTGAACTGCAGCATATGTAGGTACTGTTTGACCAGCAGGCTCTGTGTTCTGGTGATCGTACTGTTCTGCAGCCAGTGTTCTGGTGATCGCACTGTTCTATAGCCAGTGTTTTGATGATCGTACTGTGCTGCAGCCATTATTCTGGTGATCGTACTGTGCTGCAGCCATTATTCTGGTGATCGTACTGTTCTGCAGCCATTATTCTGGTGATCGTACTGTTCTGCAGCCATTATTCTGGTGATCGTACTGTTCTGCAGCCATTATTCTGGTGATCGTACTGTTCTGCAGCCATTATTCTGGTGATCGTACTGTTCTGCAGCCAGTGTTCCGTAGCCAGTGTTTTAATGGTTGTACTGTTCTGCAGCCATTATTCTGGTGATCGTACTGTGCTGCAGCCATTATTCTGGTGATCGTACTGTTCTGCAGCCATTATTCTGGTGATCGTACTGTTCTGCAGCCATTATTCTGGTGATCGTACTGTTCTGTAGCCAGTGTTTTGATGAGCGTACTGTTCTGTAGCCAGTGTTTTGATGAGCGTACTGTGCTGCAGCCATTATTCTGGTGATCGTACTGTTCTGCAGCCAGTGTTCTGGTGATCGTACTGTTCTGTAGCCATTATTCTGGTGATCGTACTGTTCTGCAGCCATTATTCTGGTGTTCGTACTGTTCTGTAGCCATTATTCTGGTGATCGTACTGTTCTGTAGCCATTATTCTGGTGATCGTACTGTTCTGTAGCCAGTGTTCTGATGATCGTACTGTTCTGCAGCCATTATTCTGGTGATCGTACTGTGCTGCAGCCATTATTCTGGTGATCGTACTGTTCTGCAGCCATTATTCTGGTGATCGTACTGTTCTGCAGCCATTATTCTGGTGATCGTACTGTTCTGCAGCCATTATTCTGGTGATCGTACTGTTCTGTAGCCAGTGTTCTGATGATCGTACTGTTCTGCAGCCATTATTCTGGTGATCGTACTGTTCTGTAGCCAGTGTTCTGATGATCGTACTGTTCTGTAGCCAGTGTTCTGATGATCGTACTGTGCTGCAGCCATTATTCTGTTGATCGTACTGTTCTGCAGCCAGTGTTCTGGTGATCGTACTGTTCTGCAGCCAGTGTTCTGTGGCCACTGTTCTGGTGATCATACTGTTCTGTAGTTAGTGTTCTGGTTATTGTACTGTTCTGTAGCCAGTGTTTTGATGATCGTACTGTGCTGCAGCCATTATTCTGGTGATCGTACTGTTCTGCAGCCATTATTCTGGTGATCGTACTGTTCTGCAGCCATTATTCTGGTGATCGTACTGTTCTGTAGCCACTGTTCTGGTGATCATACTGTTCTGTAGTTAGTGTTCTGGTTATTGTACTGTTCTGTAGCCAGTGTTTTGATGATCGTACTGTGCTGCAGCCATTATTCTGGTGATCGTACTGTTCTGCAGCCATTATTCTGGTGATCGTACTGTTCTGCAGCCATTATTCTGGTGATCGTACTGTTCTGCAGCCAGTGTTCTGGTGATCGTACTGTTCTGTAGCCATTATTCTGGTGATCGTACTGTTCTGCAGCCATTATTCTGGTGTTCGTACTGTTCTGTAGCCATTATTCTGGTGATCGTACTGTTCTGTAGCCATTATTCTGGTGATCGTACTGTTCTGTAGCCATTATTCTGGTGATCGTACTGTTCTGTAGCCATTATTCTGGTGATCGTACTGTTCTGTAGCCATTATTCTGGTGATCGTACTGTTCTGTAGCCATTATTCTGGTGATCGTACTGTTCTGCAGCCATTATTCTGGTGATCGTACTGTTCTGTAGCCAGTGTTCTGATGATCGTACTGTTCTGCAGCCATTATTCTGGTGATCGTACTGTTCTGCAGCCAGTATTCTGGTGGTTGTACTGTTCTGCAGCCATTATTCTGGTGATCGTACTGTTCTGTAGCCACTGTTCTGGTGATCATACTGTTCTGTAGTTAGTGTTCTGGTTATTGTACTGTTCTGCAGCCAGTGTTTTGATGATCGTACTGTGCTGCAGCCATTATTCTGGTGATCGTACTGTTCTGCAGCCAGTGTTCTGTAGCCACTGTTCTGGTGATCATACTGTTCTGTAGTTAGTGTTCTGGTTATTGTACTGTTCTGTAGCCAGTGTTTTGATGATCGTACTGTGCTGCAGCCATTATTCTGGTGATCGTACTGTTCTGCAGCCATTATTCTGGTGATCGTACTGTTCTGCAGCCATTATTCTGATGATCGTACTGTTCTGCAGCCAGTATTCTGGTGGTTGTACTGTTCTGCAGCCATTATTCTGGTGATCGTACTGTTCTGCAGCCATTATTCTGGTGATCGTACTGTTCTGCAGCCATTATTCTGGTGATCGTACTGTTCTGCAGCCATTATTCTGGTGATCGTACTGTTCTGCAGCCATTATTCTGGTGATCGTACTGTTCTGCAGCCATTATTCTGGTGATCGTACTGTTCTGCAGCCATTATTCTGGTGATCGTACTGTTCTGCAGCCATTATTCTGGTGATCGTACTGTTCTGCAGCCATTATTCTGGTGATCGTACTGTTCTGCAGCCATTATTCTGGTGATCGTACTGTTCTGCAGCCATTACTCTGGTGATCGTACTGTTCTGCAGCCAGTGTTCTGGTGGTTGTACTGTTCTGCAGCCATTATTCTGGTGATCGTACTGTTCTGTAGCCATTATTCTGGTGATCGTACTGTGCTGCAGCCATTATTCTGGTGAGCGTACTGTTCTGTAGCCATTATTCTGGTGATCGTACTGTTCTGCAGCCATTATTCTGGTGATCGTACTGTTCTGTAGCCACTGTTCTGGTGATCATACTGTTCTGTAGTTAGTGTTCTGGTTATTGTACTGTTCTGCAGCCAGTGTTTTGATGATCGTACTGTGCTGCAGCCATTATTCTGGTGATCGTACTGTTCTGCAGCCAGTGTTCCGTAGCCAGTGTTCTGGTGGTTGTACTGTTCTGCAGCCATTATTCTGGTGATCGTACTGTTCTGTAGCCACTGTTCTGGTGATCATACTGTTCTGTAGTTAGTGTTCTGGTTATTGTACTGTTCTGCAGCCAGTGTTTTGATGATCGTACTGTGCTGCAGCCATTATTCTGGTGATCGTACTGTTCTGCAGCCAGTGTTCCGTAGCCAGTGTTCTGGTGGTTGTACTGTTCTGCAGCCATTATTCTGGTGATCGTACTGTTCTACAGCCAGTGTTCTGTAGCCAGTGTTCTGATGATCGTACTGTTCTGTAGCCAGTGTTCTGGTGGTTGTACTGTTCTGCAGCCAGTGTTTTGATGATCGTACTGTGCTGCAGCCATTATTCTGGTGATCGTACTGTTCTGCAGCCATTATTCTGGTGATCGTACTGTGCTGCAGCCATTATTCTGGTGATCGTACTGTTCTGCAGCCATTATTCTGGTGTTCGTATTGTTCTGCAGCCAGTGTTCTGGTGATCGTACTGTTCTGCAGCCAGTGTTCCGTAGCCAGTGTTCTGGTGATCGTACTGTTCTGCAGCCATTATTCTGGTGTTCGTACTGTTCTGCAGCCAGTGTTCCGTAGACAGTGTTCTGCAGCCACTGTTCTGTAGCCACTGTTCTGTAGTCAGTGTTCTGGTGATCGTACTGTTCTGCAGCCAGTGTTCAGGTGATCGAAATGTTCTGCAGCCAGTGTTCTGGTCATCGTACTGTTCTGCAGCCAGTGTTCTGGTGATCGTACTGTTCTGCAGCCAGTGTTCTGGTGATCGTTCTGTTCTGCAGTCAGTGTTCTGTAGCCAATGTTCTGCAGCCAGTGTTCTGGTGATCGGTCTGTTCTGCAGCTAGTGTTCTGGTGATCGTACTGTTCTGCAGCCAGTGTTCTGTAGCCAATGTTCTGCAGCCAGTGTTCTGGTGATCGTACTGTTCTGCAGACACTGTTCTGTAGCCAGTGTTCTGGTGATCGTACTGTTCTGCAGACACTGTTCTGCAGCTAGTGTTCTGGTGATCGTACTGTTCTGCAGCCAGTGTTCTGCAGCCAGTGTTCTGGTGATCGTACTGCTCTGTAGCCAGTGTTCTTGTGATCGTACTGTTCTGTAGCTACTGTTCTGTAGCCAGTGTTCTGTAGCTAGTGTTCTGGTTGTTGTACTGTTCTGCAGTCAGCGTTCTGTAGCGAGTGTTCTGATGATTGTACTGTGCTGCAGCCTGTATTCTGAAGCCAGTGTTCTGTAGCCATTGTTCTGATGGTCGTACTGTTCTGCAGCCAGTGTTCTGTAGCCAGTGTTATGGTGTGTGTACTGTTCTGTAGCCAGTGTTCTGTAGCCATTATTCTGGTGATTGTACTGTTCTGCAGCCAGTGTTCTGGTGATCGTACTGTTCTGTAGCCACTGTTCTGGTGATCATACTTTTCTGTAGCCATGTTTTGGTGATCATACTGTTCTGTAGCCAGTGTTCTGATGATCGTACTGTTCTGCAGCCTGTGTTCTGGTGATCATACTGTTCTGTAGCCAGTGTTCTGTAGCCAGTGTTCTGGTGATCGTACTGTTCTGCAGCCAGTGTTCTTGTGATCGTACTGTTCTGTAGCCAGTCTTCTGGTGATCGTACTGTTCAGTAGCCGGGTGTTCTGTTGCCAGTGTTCTGGTGATCATACTTTTCTGTAGCCATTGTTTTGGTGATCATGCTGTTCTGTAGCCAGTGTTCTGATGATCGTACTGTTCTGTAGCCAATATTCTGGTGATCGTACTGTTCTGTAGCCAATATTCTGGTGATCGTACTGTTCTGTAGCCAGTGTTCTGTAGCCAGTGTTCTGGTGATCGTACTGTTCTGTAGCCAGTGTTCTGTAGCCAGTGTTCTGTAGCCGGTGTTCTTCAGCCAGTGTTCTGTAGCCAGTGTTCTGGTGGCCGTACTGTTCTGCAGCCAGTGTTCTGTAGCCAGTGTTCTGCAGCCAGTGTTCTGGTGATCGTACTGTTCTGCAGCCAGTGTTCTGGTGATCGTACTGTTCTGCAGCCAGTGTTCTGGTGATCGTACTGTTCTGCAGCCAGTGTTCTGGTGACCGTACTGTTCAGCAGCCATTGTTCTGCAGCCACTGTTCTGTAGCCACTCTTCTGTAGCCAGTGTTCTGGTGATCGTACTGTTCTGCAGGCAATGTTCTGGTGATCGTACTGTTCTGCAGCCATTGTTCTGCAGCCACTGTTCTGTAGCCACTCTTCTGTAGCCAGTGTTCTGCTGATCGTACTGTTCTGCATCCAGTGTTCTGGTGATAGTACTGTTCTGCAGCCAGTGTTCTGTAGCCAGTGTTCTGTAGCCGGTGTTCTTCAGCCAGTGTTCTGTAGCCAGTGTTCTGGTGGCCGTACTGTTCTGCAGCCATTGTTCTGCAGCCAGTGTTCTGCAGCCACTGTTCTGTAGCCAGTGTTCTGGTGATCGTACTGTTCTGCAGCCAGTGTTCTGGTCATCATACTGTTCTGTAGCCAGGGTGCTGTAGCCATTATTCTGGTGATTGTCCTGTTCTGCAGTCATTGTTCTGTAGCCAGTGTTCTGTAGCCAGTGTTCTGGTGATCATACTGTTCTGTAGCCAGTGTTCTGGTGATCGTACTGTTCTGCAGCCAGTGTTCTGGTGATCGTACTATTCTGTAGCCAGTGTTCGTGTGATCGTACTGTTCTGTAGCCAGTTTTCTTTGGCCATTATTCTGGTGATTGTACTGTTCTGCAGCCAGTGTTCTGCTGATCGTACTGTTCTGTAGCCACTGTTCTGTAGCCAGTGTTCTGGTGATCATACTTTTCTGTAGTGTCGTGGAAAATCATCTCAGAAATATAACACTCATAAGAACTTGTGAAATCAAATAGACTTTTTAATACAAAGTATATCAAAGCCGGAATGACCCGCAGAACACACCCCGCTTCCCAGCCCCGGTTCCAACATTTATACACAAATAGCATATGGGTCCACCCCATATGCAAATAAGCATACTTCCCCTAATTCTTCCTGCCATCATTATCTTTTTAGTTCAGGCTTCCTACTTGTTCACACCCAATAACGCCCATATCTGCTTTCAGTTCGATTATAATAGTGACCAGACCCATGCTTGTCTTAAAAATAATATATGTCCATCTATCCTATAGGCCTATGACTTAGCCCTGTAATTAACTCAATGCCTCAGCATGTTCTCTGGTATGTGTGTTTATTGGAATTGGCAGACTATGTGTCTCTTCTATCATTAGTATCCAGTTGCCTTAGGCATATTTCTCTGGTATGTGTGCTTATTGGAATTGTCAGACTATGTGTCTCTTCTATCATTAGTGTCCAGTTGCCTTAGGCATATTTCTCTGGTATGTGTGCTTTTAGTGGAATCAGCAGACTATGTGTCTCTTCTCTTCATGTGGTCTGCCACTTCAATGTTCAGCTGTCTTATGTCTTTATATGTTATCCATGTGTCTTATGTTACTACTACAATCCCCCCTCTGGGGCTATTTAGCCACATAAATGATACAAATAAGACTTTGGGATAGTAAATGAGAATACCTATGATAAACAAGAAAATACAAAAAATAAAAACAAAGTGAAGCATATAAACCAACTAGACCAAACATCTCCAATGTGAAATAGGAGTAAAAGATCCAATCAGAAACATTAAAGAAAACCTAACTAGACCAAACATCTCCAATTTTCATAAGAGTAAAAGATCTAATTAGGTATATAAAAAATAAAAGATAATACAATGAGTATAATAATAAATTGAATATGAGAAAATCAAAGACCTACATGCAGTTATAAAAGAAAATTGACACAACATCATTCTAAATTTAAGCATTTCAACATGATCCTCCCTCGCAGACACCTCTCTAATAAAGTGATATCAATGATACCAACCTTTGTTTAGAAGATTAAGAACATGGTCCGTAGACACTTGTAACCAGAATACCCTCTGTCATCTAACATGTTCTTGAAATTAACCTAGTTTTTTAGAAGGCATAACTAGCTTTAATTAAAGAAAACCATATATATTCATTGATATACATATCTAAAAATTCAACCAAACATACAAAAACACAAGGCCTTAAACAAAAATAGATATACTAAAATCCTTACATAGGAGCACAGTCCTCATCCATTCCTTCAGTGTAGTGTCTATAAAAACATTCATATTTTCCTTTAACCACGGTACTTCTGTCTAATTGAGGTCCATTTGATTCAGTTCTAATGATATAGGCAGCACAATCATTATCTCCCAGCATGGTCTTATTCAACATAGTTTTACCCCTAGTGCTTACCCAGAGCAATCCTATATTCTATGTCACACAAGGGAATAGAATACTTTCTATTGGTACAATGGTCATTTTTCCAACTTACACAGTTTTTAAATGATGCTGGTTCAGAGACTATTAAAAGATCAGACAAAGGTAATTTTATACACAAAATACAATTGTCCATTTTGTGTTTGTTTGCCATATACTTAGCCCATTCGTATCACTCCTTCTTCACTACTTCTTCTCGTGTGGTGTCCTTGAGTGGTTCTGATTCTGATATATCTAATTCTGTCGCTTTTTCAATGTTCTTATCTTGAGGTAGATCATTAGAGTTTATCAGAAAGTTTCAAATGTCAGTAAAAACTCTCCTGACTGATGTCTCAGGTTGCTTTGTTGGCACGGTGGTCTGCTTGGTAAGGGCAGTCGATGTCATCTAGTGGTAGCTACTGTGGTCGTCACAGCAGCCGCCACCCTTGTTGTTGTCACAGGTTCTTCCTGTTCAGGTGCAGGGGTAGGATCAATCTTAATGACCGTGGTGCTACTCCCTTCGGTCACTGTTGTTCTTGTTATTTCAACTATTAATTCTTCACCTTCAACTGGTTCAATCTGATTCATGATGAGCACCCTCTCGTCTTTTTCTTTGATTAATGTCAGGTCACATCCTTTCGGATCCCAAACGACTTGTCCCTTTGTTTGGTGATGTGTCCATCCACAGAGTGCCATCTCCGGTAAGGGTTTGATCCTTATGATTGAGATAGACTTCAGTTCTCCTGCTTCTGTTATAAGTTGAGGTGGAACAGAGATTCTAACCTTGTCAGTCTTTTTGGATTGTTCGGCTGATTCCTTTCTTCTCTTCCTGCTTCCACCATACATCTTGATTGTGCGTGAGTCTGTTGTTTCTGTACTAGTGTTCACTGTTACTTTTGTTTATGTCAATGTCATTATTCTTTTGTTGTTCTACCTTCAATTGTCTGTAAAGGAGACCATTCAAGAGTTGAAAAGTCAATTGTGAGGAAATCCCCATTTTCTTCAGCTTGCGGGACTTTTCCTTCTCTTTCTTCACCTGAGGCTCCCTCCTCAGGCCGGACTTAGCTTCCATCTGGAAGGGTTTCAATTTTAGGGAAGAAATGTTCTCATTCTGTTCCTTGTGAGGCCTCTCCTCCTTTTCTGGGTGCATTAGTCGGTGCACCTGTCACATTTTGGCTTTCACTTGATTTGCTGTTTTCTTGGCTCCTCCCTGGTGAATCAGCATCCTCTGTGTCTTCATCTCTATATGGTTGTGTCCTTCTCTCTGTTGAGCCTCAGGTGCAGTGGTTCAGATGGTACCACGTCTGGCTTCTTTTCATTTGGACGGCCGTTCTTGTTGCTTTGGCCACCTCATAGGGTCCTTCTCTCCTCGGTGGATCCCACTTCCTCCGGAACACTCGAACGTGGACTAGATCTCCTGGTATCACTGGGAGAGGTCCTTCTGGTCCCCTTGGATCATCAGACGCAGAACCTCTCGTCCTGGTTCAGGTTTCTGCCTACTTTCTGTGAGGCATTCATACTTAAAGACTTATGGCCTCTGTTCTATGATTGCACCATACATCCTCTTACTTCCATCACTCATCACACAACAAACTGACATTCCAGCTGAAGCTGGCGAACCCCTCTCCTTCTGGTTTCCTAAACATAAGACTTGGAAAACAACAGACAAAACATAACAGCATTGACAATGTTATGTGTTATGCATAAACATATTCATGAAAACTGAAATCTGAGACCATGACAATTCCCACTCTCTCTTCACCTGACTCTATGCCTCCAGGATACTTTTCTGCTGGACTCCACAAAAATAAAAGCCCTAAAAAGCTTCCTCATGCTTCCACCCAGTCTTCCCCTTTTGGCCCCAGGTTCTGAGAGGTGTTCCCAAATCATGTCATTTTTTACTTAGTTTCCCATCTGCTCCATTTTAACTGATAATCATGTGCATAACCTTAATCAACATTATCTCTTCTTGACGTAATTCAACACTATATATGCTTTCACATCAATTCCTTTAACATGTTTGTTTAGAGTATAATATCCTATCATCTATTCTTTTTCACATGATGCATTAAAAAATGAAACAAGTAGCCCCCAAACTCAACCCAGTATGTCTATAGTGGAATCTAGTCTCTCTCTCTCTCTCTCTCTGATTCCACGTCCTCTGTCATGGTGTTTTCAAGCTCACCCCTTATTCAGCTGGACCTCACTTCTCGTGAGACTTATGTACCCACCAAAGAGAGACATGAAGAACTTTACCACTGCAGTGTTGTAAGAAGTATACCACCAGCCTGGTGTATCTTGATGTACACTCAGTCTCCAGAATGCAGCCCAAGCCCTTCCATTTCTGGCTGTTTTTTCCTGAGGACATACACACTAACACATGGGTTATTCCCTGACAGACTTTCTTCTTATAGCAAGATCACTAAATCTTAATTTTTAATAACAGCCCTATGTAACCATTCTGCCTCAAATACCTGGCCTCCTGCCACAGAAATATTCATAATGATAGTCAAATGATGGTCCCTACAGCAACTGCTGTAAAATAACATATAATCAGTCAAGTGTCTTCCAGTTGGATTAATATCCAATCCTAACAAAACTAAGTCATAAGTTTCTTAAACTTTTGCTCTAATGTTCAAAATGCCACCACTTATTCTTTTTACCATATCTTTAGATATGTGAATTGTTCTATTTACTTTAGAATTGTCCCTATATTTTACACAGCCAGCTGTCTTTCCTTTTCTGTGAATTATCTCTATTATTATACATAGTTTCTAGAAATAACACCCCTTCACTACCATTACCTTCATTTATGAGTCCCCTAACCCATAACAGCCATTGTTTGATACATACTTAAAACATCCTTAAGTCAATTTATATATCATTTATATCAGTATCAGTCCCTCCTCAGGAACATATACACAACCTTATGTTCCTCAAAACAAAAATAAATTGACCAAACGAGAAAAAGAGAGAAAAAAAAAAAAAAAAAAAAAAAATTATAATAATTACTCATTTGCAAGAAATTACCACTATTTGTAATGTAATTAAACCTGGAGAAAACGTCCATCTGTTTCATTCTATGCCCATGTTACTATAGGTCTCTTTCTTCTTCATTCTTGGGTATCATCGCATAACAGACTACCTTTTTATTCAATTAAACATTACATTTTATCATTACAATTCCAATGACATTATAAAACAAAAGAAACAAAAAACCTTTAATCTAATATTCTGTAAATTTTGTCAACCACCTTGTCTCAGGATTAGATTCCAGAGCGGCCCTAGGCCTATTAAATTTAAACAGTTCTATATCTAAATAACTAAACAGTTATTTTTTTTTTTATACATTTTCCAACCCAATATTCAGGATAACAATCCTTAGTGTTTACTTTAACTCAAATTTGACCTTATCTATTCAATACACATCATCCCTTTAATAATTAACATTTATACTAAACACTTTTATTACCAGTACTATCTATTTTCCCAATAGCCCTTTTGTCTCAGTTTCTCTCATGAGTGGCCTGATAATAAAAAGGTCAGTACCCCAATTCCTTTAAGTCATTATTCTCCCAACAAATATATTTCAGCATGTCTATTTTTAAACACAGTTCACAGGTCATCAGACACAGTTGTCCCTTACCATTCAGTCGGTCAGGGTGGGTTTGAGCTCCACACCCACTTGTAGTGATATTCTCTCCCATGCCTTATAGCATTCTGACGTCACCTTTTATGATAACTCCCTTATTCTACTGGTGATCTCTCAGATGAATTACAGATGATGTATTTATCAACAAAACCCTCACAGAAACCCACACTCCAATAAACCCTTTGGAATAACTTTCAACACTTTTTATATGCATAATGAACAAAGCACATTTGTGTATTTACCCAAAGACCATAACCCCAAGGAACTGATAATTTTTCCTATGAACTCATGTTATATCAAAATTAAAATTAAAATACAACCTATTTGAATAAGTTATTCAATTTAAGGGTACAACTCTTCATAATTTTCCCAGGGACATAATAGATTTTCAAAGTAATAATACAGTTTGAATAGAGTCTGGTGTCTTTCAATCATTTTATAATTCAATCCCACCTGTTCCAACAATTTCTAGTAAAAGGTGATCAGTCTTTCACAGGAAATTCTTAGGATTCATGGCATTTTGACACCATTAATATGTTTCCACTCCCCCTTTCTTTAGGAACAACTTAAATACATTTTTCAAAAACATTTCCATCCTTTTGCATACCCAATTTGAAACTGAATTGGAAAAAACCCTTCCAATAAATCTACTAATGCATATTCATTCCCAGTACATGGTGTACTTACTAGTGAACCATAAGCCAATATCGCAAAGGGACTGGACTCACTCATCCAGAACTCCATTTTTTAGCCTTATCCAGATATTTTTATTTTTAAAGCAACTGACTTTAAGAACTGCTTTCCACAGTAATGCAGTCTCCAATGACATTTTGACCAGAGAAGATTAAACCCTTTTTTTCTGGAAAAGAAAGTATACATATCGTTAATATTCACAATGTTACCTTTTAATCAGCAAATAGTTTTTATTCCATAAACGTCTTAACAGTTTTCAGAGAATGACGGTATAGAATGCCTAACAATTAAAATTCCATCTGTACTCTACTAGATGTCAAGTCAAACGTGATCTAATACTTCTTCTTGACCACATATAAACTGTAATCTCTATGAAACACTCATTGTACGCTCAGAGACTACACACAGCCAAGTAAAAAATTCCATTCTCACTAACCTCAAACCAATTAGTTGTTTGTTATTTTGACAAGGATATAAACTCTTGTATAGCGGCATTTCCTGCTACCGCACTAAGTTCTAGTGTCACATTACACTAATTTTCCCCATACCCGCTATACCCATATTCAAAACAGAGAGCTATTTTCTTATTCGTTCTTAAATATTGTCAATAGTTCTGCTAATCACCCGCACGTCTGCGAGGACTAGAGGAACCACATTTGTACCTCATCGCAATGTATTTTCTGATGATAGAATGTTGACATCAGAACGCCTGCAAATCGAGCTTCACATTTTGGTCCCATGCGACTGTGCCTCCCTTATTCTATTCATCCTGTTTATCAGGTAATAGTGTCCTTCTCTCTCTATTCTATGGAAACAGTCATTTTGTTGTCATGCCACTATTTATTTATTTATTTTTCCTAAATACTCCCATGTATTATACACCTTCTATTTACTATTTTTCCGAGGTAGAGCTAATCTCCTTTCCAATTAATAATTAATTTGTCACATCACTTAATTTCTTTTATCGAAGCCTACTCTATATAGTACAGACATTATTTCTGAATACTACAGATGACTTAATGTCTTATTCTAGGACAATACTACAGATGACTAAATGTCTTATTCTAGGACAGTACTTCAAATATCACTGTGTTTTTCCCTTTACAGATATCATTATTTATTCATTTTATTCGTTTGGTTTGTTGTTACAGTTCTAATCAATTTTTAAGATTACATTCACATTACATTTAAGTCATTTAGCAGATGCTCTTATCCAGAGCGACTTACAAATTGGAAAGTTCATACATATTCATCCTGGTCCCCCCGTGGGAATTGAACCCTCAACCCAGGCGTTGCAAGCACCATGCTCTACCAACTGAGCCACACAGGTCCACTGCCCGCTCCGTTAAGATCTCTATCTAACATCTTACTTTTACCTTTATTTATTTATTTTGTCTATACTTTCTTACCTCTTCTCTATATTCTTATTGTTTGATCCTATGGTCAATTTACTAGTGAGTCAAGCCTCCCCTGTTCTCCTTCTCTCTGTTCTTCAGGCTATTTTTAGACCGTAGCTTCTGTAGGCACAGAGTGACTGACGGCCTGTTTTTTCCTCTTCCTTTGTTACACCGTTCGTGAAATCTTAATGTGTCCTGAATTTCACTATTTATCACTATTTATTTTAACTAACCTAGATTCGTTTTTAACTTTATAGTACAATTTCAATTTATCGACGATTCTACTTTCTGTTTTGTTACCCACTGTTCTATCCGTATTTATACTATTCGGTTAACGCCTTTTTAAGTATTTTTATTTATTATTTGTTTTGACACCTTTTTTAGTATTCTACTATGGTCGCTTATTACTTTGTCACATCTGTGTTTTTATCCTTGATTTACAACTTATTTTACTTCGATGTTTCTTAATTCCGCTACCTCTGCCTAACAGTAGTTAGAGGCACCCTTCCTCAACTTTCTACTCTGTCACAGGAGGGCTGCGCGCTCCCTCTTCTGGAAGCTCTGCCTACACACACACACAACCTGTCCTTTCTTTCTTCCTAATGTTCTATCTCTACACAGATCTACTCATTTCTTACAACATTTTCATTCATCTTTTTATGTTTCATCCATTCATTCAATCCCTTTGTTTTTACCTCAAAACAACTTAGTCTTTCTTTATTGACTTAATTCACTTCCTCCTACATAAGCCTAGACTACTAGGATTTCTACAATATGACGAGACTACTGTCTAATCGGATCAGCTTGTCTTCATATCCTATTCACCCCCCCAATACTGATCTTTTCTTCTATTATTAGAGTAGTATTGTGGCGTGACCTACTGAATTACAAAACCCTGTTAGCTAGACAGAGCGGTTTTTTATTCGCAGGATTTCTTTTGCATTTGAACGCCGCACAATCGGGCCAACGTTTTCCTACAACCTAATATTTCACCCGTACAGTCCTCCTTTCAGAGCGGTAACTATGAATATTTATTTAACTACTGATTTATGTTTTGACCGTATAAGCTACTTTTGCAGTTGAACGCCGCACAATCGGGCCAACGTTTTCCTGCAACCTAATATTTCACCCGTACAGTCCCCCTTTCAGAGCGGTAACCATGAAATATTTATTTAATTACTGATTTATGCTTTGACCGTATAAGCTACTTTTGCAGTTGAACGCCGCACAATCGGGCCAACGTTTTCCTGCAACCTAATATTTCACCCGTACAGTCCCCCTTTCAGAGCGGTAACCATGAAATATTTATTTAACTACTAAATATTCACCAACAGACCCTTCTGCCGTGACGTGAATATCCCACCCAAGCAGACCTCTTTAAAAATGTTCCTTTTTTAAAGAGCGGTATCGTGGCTTCCTAACTACTTATTTATGCAGTTCTCTGTTATCTTTAGAGCCGTTATTCATAAGTAACCTGTCCAAGCATTCCTTCTACTAATTTTATTGAAGAGGTATCACAGGATTATCTACCTACATTATCTGTCCCTTATTATAGCCAGCCATCTCAGCCAGATTCGCAAACAACCGCATCATTTAAGCTACACATTCGAACGGTCTGATCAGAACGAGCGCATGCATGCCCACTCCGCTAAACACCTAACACAAGCAAAGTTCACAGCGCCTATTCACTCAGTCTCTATACTACATGCGCATACATTTATATTTAATACAATTCCCCAAATTACACATACATGCAAATTCATTGAATTCAAAAGTTCTTTAGTATTTACTGGTTTCTTTTTAGGAAATTTGAAAGAGAGACTTACATGGCGCCCCTCTCGCTGAGACAGGATCTCTGAAGCAATCCATACAAACATTTCAACTATGTAAGAACAAGCTTACCTTTTTCATAGTTGTGGCCATAGTGTTTGCAAGATTGTCCAAAGAAACTATCTCCAGCCCTGAACGCCATTCCTCAGTCCCTGTCCCTCCTGGCAAGCTCGCCAAATATGTCGTGGAAAATCATCTCAGAAATATAACACTCATAAGAACTTGTGAAATCAAATAGACTTTTTAATACAAAGTATATCAAAGCCGGAATGACCCGCAGAACACACCCCGCTTCCCAGCCCCGGTTCCAACATTTATACACAAATAGCATATGGGTCCACCCCATATGCAAATAAGCATACTTCCCCTAATTCTTCCTGCCATCATTATCTTTTTAGTTCAGGCTTCCTACTTGTTCACACCCAATAACGCCCATATCTGCTTTCAGTTCGATTATAATAGTGACCAGACCCATGCTTGTCTTAAAAATAATATATGTCCATCTATCCTATAGGCCTATGACTTAGCCCTGTAATTAACTCAATGCCTCAGCATGTTCTCTGGTATGTGTGTTTATTGGAATTGGCAGACTATGTGTCTCTTCTATCATTAGTATCCAGTTGCCTTAGGCATATTTCTCTGGTATGTGTGCTTATTGGAATTGTCAGACTATGTGTCTCTTCTATCATTAGTGTCCAGTTGCCTTAGGCATATTTCTCTGGTATGTGTGCTTTTAGTGGAATCAGCAGACTATGTGTCTCTTCTCTTCATGTGGTCTGCCACTTCAATGTTCAGCTGTCTTATGTCTTTATATGTTATCCATGTGTCTTATGTTACTACTACAGTAGCCAGTGTTCTGATGATCATACTGTGCTGCAGCTAGTGTTCTGTAGCCAGTCTTCTGGTGGTTGTACTGTTCTGCAGCCATTGTTCTGGTGAATGTACTGTTCTGTAGCCAGTGTTCTGGTGATCGTACTGTTCTGTAGTCAGTGTTCTGGTGATTGTACTGTTCTGTAGCCAGTGTTCTGGTGATCATACTGTTCTGTAGCCAGTGTTCTGAAGCCATTTTTCTGGTGATTGTACTGTTCTGCAGCCACTGTTCTGTAGCCAGTGTTCTGTAGCCAGTGTTCTGTAGACAGTGTTCTGCAGCTAGTGTTCTGGTGATCGTACTGTTCTGTAGCCAGTGTTCTTCAGCCAGTGTTCTGGTGATCATACTGTTCTATAGCCAGTGTTCTGTAGACAGTGTTCTGCAGCTGTGTCCAGTGAGCGTACTGTTCTGTAGCCAGTGGAAGAAAGGTTTCACCTCTGATAACAGTGGACCTTCCTTTATCCCTTTGTAGAACTGACTAGTCACTGCTATGTGCTCTTACAAGCGTGATATAACTGGTATTACAAGCTTGATTTAGCTGGTATTACAAACTGTGCTGTAATGGAAGTTTCTGATAAATATTTGTAAGCTGTTGTGAAGAATGCATTTCTCTGATATGTTACCATAGCAAGCTGTATATGGAGATAACTAGCTCATCAAAATAACTATTTTTGTCAGGAATCCGTTTACTTGGATAGATTTGCATGTCTTAAAGGAATTTTCTCAGAAATGGTTTGAATCGTCCTGGTGTGAGAGACTAGAAATGTATGAGTAAACTCTTTTCTATTCATACCTGAGCCCTATACTATGTACGTGGTTTGAGGAGTTAGCAAAGTAACTTTGGTGAACTCGGAGTTCAACTCTGGATAACCGGCACCATGAAAGTGGCTCACCTTTTAGCCGGGTAATTTTCTATAGCAACGAATCCTTCAGAACTAACCTGCACCCAGGGCTATCTCCATTTAACCTGAATGAAGTGTCTGAGCCGTGAATTGAGTACCAATGAAATAAGAATCCCTCCCTCTCACAAAAAAACTCCCTCATTTGAGGAAGACAACTGATTTCAATATTTCAAATGTTTATTTGTGTGTTAAAAAATCATGTTTAAATACCTATCACATTACACACACTTAACGCACAGTAAAACTTGTGTATGACTTAATTACAATTCGTTTATCGATAGGAGTGGGGGAAAAAGGTGCTCGTGAAAAATGTGGCACTGACTCGCCCATGGAATGATGTTACTACTAGCCAAGTTCAACAAGCCTGCTAGAGTTAGTGGCAAGCGGACGAGTCATATCCACCGTCATAGTAACGGATGAAGACTGACCTGGAATGTGAAGCAAACTGAAGCTGGCTAGCTTTAGAAAACCCTGAGTAGGTCTAGCTTCAGTCGTAGTATACCCCTCTGGTATTTTCATAAATTCACACATCAATGTTGTTGTCTTCAACATTCTTTCTTTCTCTCTTTCTCTCTCACACACACACACACACACACACACACACACACACACACACACACACACACACACACACACACACACACACACACACACACACACACACACACACACACACACACACACACACACACACGTTTTAGAATTTATTTGAATCCAGACTGCTATCTGAAGGAAGGTACTGTCAGCCTGTGAATGTGGCCCAGACTTCCCAATATCACCACAGCAAGTCTGAAGTGATATCCGAGGCTGTTCAGGCGTGACACGAGGGGCTGGTATTTAAGCAGCTTGTCAGAGATCCCATTTTCTGAAGACAATGGTGGGTCCCTCCAGGATTAATAACCTTTCAGTGGGAGTATCTCTTCTCTGTGTGTGTGTGCGGTCTGCAGGTAGTGGCTTGCACAGTCCTACCATCTGTTCTACTGCTGTGCCAGCTTTCTCAAATGCCACCTGCATCCAACTGGAGGTACACCTCACATGCCAATCATCAGATGCCCACTGTGTGTGTTGTCTTCAATTTGTTTTGTTTGTGTGTGTGTGACGGAGAGAGAGGCACAGAGATAGGATGTTATACAGTGCATTCGGAAAGTATTGAAACGCCTTGACTTTTTCTGCATTTTGTTACGTTACAACCTTTTTCTAAAATTGATTAAATAAATACAAATCTTAGTCTATCTGCACACAGTACCCCATAATGACAAAGTGAAAACAGGTTTTTAGACAGTTTTGCACATTTATTAAAAATAACAAACAGAAATAACTTATTTACATAAGTATTCAGACCCTTTGCTATGAGACTCGAAAATTGAGCTCAAGTGCATCCTATTTCCATTGATCATCCTTGAGATGTTTCTACAACTTGATTGGAGTCCAGCTGTGGTAAATTCTATTGATTGGACATGATTTGGAAAGGCACACACCTGTCTGTATAAGGTCCAACAGTTGACAATGCATGTCAGAGCAAATACCAAGCCATGAGGTCGAAGGAATTGTCCGTAGAGCTCAGAGACAGGATTGTGTTGAGGCACAAATCTGGGGAAGGGTACCAAAAAATTTCTGCAGCATTGAAGGTCTCCAAGAACACAGTGACCTCCATCATTCAACCTCTTGGCAATAGGGGGTGCTATTTGCACTATGTAATAATTTCGTTCCCAAATTAAACTGCCTCGTACTCAATTCTTGCTCGTACAATATGCATATTATTATTACTATTGGATAGAAAACACTCTCTAGTTTCTAAAACCGTTTGAATTATTTCTCTGAGTGAAACAGAACTCATTCTGCAGCACATTTCCTGTCAGGGAATGAGATTTCAGAAATCGAGGTCCCTGTTCTGAGGCCAGTTTATAAGTCCCCATGTAAGCCATCGGGCTACATGCACTGCATACGTCTTCCTCTAGATGTCAGTAAGCGGGGAGAATTTGAATGGAGTGGATTGCGCAATCTGGGACCCTATATATAGACCGTGGAACGGAAGTACCGTCCTTTTCAACGGTGCGCCTGGCGCGAGAAGACATCACAATGGCGTCCTGCAAACGCTTTCGTTTTAGTAGTTCTATATCTCCGGTCATGTTTATATTCGTTATAGGTGTTAAAGACATCATAAGGTAGTTAATTTAAACCGACTTATAGCAGTTTATTGCGATTTTCTGGGATTTCTTTGTCATGCGCTTTCACGAGTTGGACACCTCTCCAGTGGGTGGCTATCGTTAGCTGCTATTTCGACAGGAGAAGAGGACATCTTTCAACCCAAAGACGATTGTTCTGGAGAAAGGACACCTTGCCCAAGATTCTGATGGAAGCTCAGCTAATAGTAAGCAGTCTTTATGCTGTTAATTCGTACTTATGTTGACAAATGTCAAATAATAATTCCACCATGAATTATGGGGCGGTCTCGCTTTAGCGCACGCTGTATTGCGCAGTAACGTTAATTTTAAAAATCTAACTCAGCGATTGCATTAAGAACTAATTTATCTTTCATTTGCTGTCCAACTTGTATTTTTTAGTCAAGTTTATGAATAGTTTTCGATTAGAATAGGTGCCTTTCCCAAGATTTCTCCTGACATTTTCTTTGCAGCTTGGCTACTTTTCTCATTGTATAACCACGATTTGTGCCGCTAAATATGCACATTTTCGAACAAACTCTATATGCATTGTGTAATATGATGTTATAGGACTGTCATCTGAAGAATTCTGAGAAGGTTAGTGAAAAAATTAATATCTTTTGGTGGTTTATACGTTATTGCTATGTTTGGCTTGAATCAATGCTGTTGTGATGTTTGCTATTGTGGTAAGCTAATATAACGCTATATTGTGTTTTCGCTGTAAAACACTTAGAAAATCTGAAATATTGTCTAGATTCACAAGATCTGTGTCTTTCAATTGCTGTACGCTGTGTATTTTTAAGAAATGTTTTATGATGAGTAATTAGGTAATACACGTTGCTCTCTGTAGTTATTCTAGTCGCTTTGGTGAGAGTTGTGATGGTGGCTGCAATGGTAAACTATGATTTATACCTGAAATATGCAAATTTTTCTAACAAAACATATGCTATACAATAAATATGTTATCAGACTGTCATCTGATGAAGTTGTTTCTTGGTTAGTGGCTATTTATATCTTTATTTGGTCGAATTTGTGATAGCTACTGATGGAGTAAAAAACTGGTGGAGTAAAAAAAGTGGTGTCTTTTGCTAACGTGGTTAGCTAATAGATTTACATATTGTGTCTTCCCTGTAAAACATTTTAAAAATCAGAAATGATGGCTGGATTCACAAGATGTGTATCTTTCATCTGGTGTCTTGGACTTGTGATTTAATGATATTTAGATGCTAGTATTTACTTGTGACGCTATGCTAGGCTATGCTAGTCAGCTTTTTTACTGATGGGGGTGCTCCCGGATCCGGGTTTGGGAGGAATTAGAGGTTAAATGGAAGAAGTTTGGACCACCAAGACTCTTCCTAGAGCTGGCCTCCCGGCCAAACTGAGCAATCAGGGGAGAAGAGCCTTGGTCAGGGAGGTGACCAAGAACCCGATGGTCACTCTGACAAAGCTCCAGAGTTCCTCTGTGGAGATGGGAGAACCTTCCAGAAGGACAACCATCTCTGCAGCACTCCACTAATCAGGCCTTTATGGTAATGTGGCCAAACGGAAGCCACTCCTCAGTAAATGGCACATGACAGCTTGAAGTTTGCCAAAAGGCATCTTAAGACTCTCAGATCATGAGAAACAAGATTCTCTGGTCTGATGAAACCAAGATTGAACTCTGTAGCCTGAATTCCAAGCATCACGTTGTGAGGAAACCTGGCACCGTTCCTACGGTGAAGCATGGTGGTGGCAGCATCATATTGTGGGAATGTTTTTCAGCGGCAGAGACTGGGAGACTTGTCAGGATCGAGGGAAAGATGAACGGAGCAAAGTACAGAGAAATCCTTGATGAAACCTGCTCCAGAGAGCGATCAGGACCTCAGACTGGGTCGAAGGTTCACCTTCCAACAGGACAACGACCCTAAGCACACAGGAGTGGCTTCGGGACAAGTCTCTGAATGTCCTTCAGTGGCCCAGCCAGAGTCTGGACTTGTACCCGATCGAACATCTCTAGAAAGACATCAAAATAGCTGTGCAGCGACTCTCCCCATCCAACCTGACAGAGCTTGAGAGGATCTGCAGAGAAGAATGGGAGAAACTCCCCAAACACAGGTGTGCCAAGCTTCTAGCATCTTACCCAAGAAGTTTCAAGGCTGTACTCGCTGCCAAAGGTGCTTCAACAAAGTACTGAGTAAAGGGTCTGAATACTTACACGACTGTTCAAAAGTTTGAGGTCACTTAGAAATGTCCTTGTTTTTTAAAGAAAAGCTTTTTTTTGTCCATTAAAATAACATAACATTTATCAGAAATACAGTGTAGACATTGTTAATGTTGTAAATGACTATTGTAGCTGGAAACGGCAGATTTTTAATGGAATATCTACATAGGCGTACAGAGGCCCATTATCAGCAACCATCATTTCTGTGTTCCAATGGCATGTTGTCTTAGCTAATCCAAGTTTATAATTTTAAAAGGCTAATTGATCATTAGAAAACCCTTTTGCAATTATGTTAGCACAGCTGAAAACTGTTGTCCTGATTTAAAGAAGCAATAAAACTGGCCTTCTTTAGACTAGTTGAGTATCTGGAGCATCAGCATTTGTGGGTTCGATTACAGGCTCAAAATGGCCGGAAACCAAGACCTTTCTTCTGAAACTCATCAGTCTATTCTTGTGCTGAAAATTGAAGGCTATTCCATGTGAGAAATTGCCAAGAAACTGAAGATCTCGTTACAACGCTGTGTACTACTCCCTTCACAGAACAGCGCAAATTGGCTCTAACCAGAATAGCAAGAGGAGTGGGAGGCCCTGGTGCACATTTGAGCAAGAGGACAAGTACATTACAGTGTCTAGTTTAAAAAACAGACGCCTCAAAAGTCCTCAACTGGCAGCTTCATTAAATAGTACCTGCAAAACACCAGTCTCAACATCAACAGTGAAGAAGTGACTCCGGGATGCTGGTCTTCTAGGCAGAGTTGCAAAGAAAAAGCCATCTCTCAGACTGGCCAATAAAAAGTAAAGTTTATGATCGGCAAAAGAACACAGACACTGGACAGAGGAACTCTGCCTAGAAGGCCAGCATCCCGGAGTTGCCTCTTCACTGTTGACATGACCCCAAACCTTTGAACGGTAGTGTATGTAAATATGATATTTCTGTTTTGCATTGTCATTATGGGGTATTGTGTGGAGATGGATGAGGGAAAAAACTATTTATCAATTTTAGAATAAGGCTGTAACGTAACAAAATGTGGAAAAAGTCAAGGGCTCTGAATACTTTCCGAATGCACTTTGTGTCTTTAAGAGAGAAGAAAATAGTTGAGATAAAAATGTATTTTCTGTCAGCCTGTATGAGTACACACATGTTCACATAATGTATGTCTGTGAAATGAGAGGTTTCATGTTTTTCATGATACAGATAGAGACACATCTGCCTTGTCAACCAAACCCCTAACCCCACCTCCTCCCCTCTAACCAACACATTCAAACTTTAATTCGTTCTCCGTTCTCAGCCTGGAACCAACACATTCACGCTTTAATTTGTTCTCCGTTCTCAGCCTGGAACCAACAATGATGGATAACAGGAACAAAAAGAAGACTCTCAGTACTCATTCTCAGTCGCTCTATCCACCCCTCCGTGTGTGTGTGTGTGTGTGTGTGTGTGTGTGTTCACGTGTCAGGTAAAGTGTATGTGAGGGGGGGACCTGCTAAAACTGGAGCTTTGGAGCCCCAGAGGGATTATGTCATAAAAAAAAAGGTTGCCCTTTGACCCAGAGACGAGCAGAGTAGATGGGACAGCTGTCATTCTACCTGTGCAGGCTAATTAGTCTGGGAGGTGTGTGTATGTGTGTTCACGTGCCAGGTAATGAGGCTTTTAGGGCCTTTTGTTTTCACTGCAGGTAGCCTGCTATTAATATTACCATCATGGGTTAGTTGATTATTTGAGTAAAAGTACCATGATTTGCTGTACTGCACATTTGATTATGTACAGCAATAGTTTTTGATGAGTTTGATTACTTTTAAATCTGCAGGGAGTCCAACTCCATACGTAGTAGAGAGAGTTTTCTCTCTTCTCAGAAGTTAACTACAACTCTACTCCACATTCTTACATATTTTTCTGCAGGTTTGGCTTTCTCTCTGCAGTCTTTTCATTGTCAGGACTCTAGCCAAAACCCTGAAGCAGTAAAAGAGAGAGCCTTTTCCTTTCCATCCGTGGAATTGGCCCGTGTAGGAGTTACAGCATTGTAAAAACGGCTACTAAAATAAAAGTTAATGTGGGACGGTTGATTTCACAGGTCATTGTTAAAGGGTAGGGCAATGGTGGTAGGGGGCCAGGGGGGCCAGTACGGGGGGGCCAGTACAAAAAAAGTATGAATGTATGTACTTGTAAGTCGCTCTGGATAAGAGCGTCTGCTAAATGACTTAAATGTAAAATGTAAATGTAGGGGAGGAGATAAACAGAACAATGAAATTCATTTTTTTCACTCGCTTTTTTGCCTTTGTCGAACAAAATGGAGCCTGTATATTGACTAACTACAATCACTACTGACCTTGTTAGTGTTGAAATGGTTGCAACTATAGTTTAGCATTAGCGTAGCTCCACGGTTCTCAAACTAAATGTTCCTTTGACCTTCGAGATTAACCAAAAAATGAGCTGCTACTCACCAGTCGGTCCACTCCCACTCACCATTTCTGAAAAACACTGGGCTAGCTTAGCATTGGCATTAGCCTAGCATCCTCCCAGTGAGTTTCCATAGGGAGACGTTAGGCTAGCTCAGCCTGCGATAAGTCCTGCAGTGGAAGATATAGATGGAGAGATGGGGGATCACCGTTGTCTCATCTGACCTCTAACAGGATCTAATGAAGACCAACAGGATACACTTTGAATGATGTTGTAGTAGCTTGGTGTACAATGAGTCTATAAGAAAATGGAAGTCAAACTCCAGAAAACTGCAAAAAGGAACAGTTGAAACTTACAGAAAGAAGAGAGACTATAGCATTAATCTATTGAACTTGAGATGGAGTAAATAGAAAGTTCATTGATGAACGATAAAAGACTGCAAATCAAAAGACCACAGCAGCTGGATTGGGTAATACATGCTTAGTCACTGGAGGAGATTGATGTTGCTCCTCACTCTGAGTTAGTCAAGCAGATGTAATGTGTCTGTCCGTGTACATACTGTAGAAGTTTATGAAACTAAATGGCTATGGAGGAAATGTTGTGGAGGCAACACACTGGCTGCCAGGCGTGGAGGCAGATTCATGTGCTCCAGTAAGTAAAGCGTTCTTGGTTTTCGCTGTTTATGTATCTTCACAACGATGGCCCTATTGATCAGCACTGCCTGGGATCGATGGCTCCTACCACCCTTAGCCTGGGGCTCGCAATGAGGAGGACACACACATATACACACACACATACAGTCTGGAGGGGGAAATTGATCACTGATTGGTCGATTGGCTTAGTGACCTCTGTTGACCGAGGAAGTAGGCTCTCGTACGCCCTCAGGCTTTGTCCTGCCAGTCCTCTGAGAGCCCTGCCTCTCACATCCATAATTTTACAAGAACTCTCTGGTTGTAGATGGCAGCCAAAACATGTTTCTCTTTCTTATTTACTCACTGCGTGCAATATTGAATTTGGATACATTTTTTAAACACAGCAGGTGGCTGGGCAACCAAAACAGCATCTACTTCAGAATCGTGGTAGAAAAACACTTTAAATGAGAAATGGGCCTGCAGAGCGTCCTTACATCTCAGACATACTCAGACAAACATATGTCAGTGGCAGCGAAGACCTGCGCTCAACTCACCTCAATTTTTTTCTGTCTCTGAGACTCACGTTAGGAAGAGTCGTGGGTAACCTCAGCTCAACTTGCCTCTATTCTTTTCTGTCTTCGAGACTCACGTTAGGAAGAGTCATTGGTGACTGTTGTTCTGTTCCCCATTTAAAAGGATAGTTCCGGCAAAATGTATATTTGGGTCGAATTATGACCCAAATGTTTTTGAGGAAGTTTCATCTTTTTGTGCAGCTTTGCTGCAGATTAAGTAAAGTTTCAAACCGGGTGACCTGACTCAACTGGTACAGTCTTCATCTTTTGTTTTCTGGAAGTCTAGATAGAGAGGTGTGGTTGGCGGTGCGAGGCTCGACTCGCTCGGGCTTTATCAGCATTTCCATTATCAGCAGCTCAGCAGAGTGAGGAGCTTAGGCGTGTGTGTGAGCAACGAGGGGCGTTTAATAAGAGGCCCAGTGATTTAGAGATGTGACCTACATAAAGGACGGGCCAGGGAGGTCAAACACACACGGTCGATAAGAGATAGAAAATTTCAGTCTTTCAATTTCAGATTGGCCCGTGTTGGTGAATGGGTGGGTGTGTGTGTGTGTGTGTGCGTGCGCACGGCATTGTGAATGTGTGTAGATGAGTGCATACAGAAAGGTTGTGTGTGCCTCGGTCTTAAGTCATAATAATTCTCATGAAGACACGCACATTATGGAAAAGCTTATTGATTGCAGTCAATTATAAGTAGCAGATAAAACTTAATTTCAATTCAGCACCTCATCACCACTTTAGCTAATTACAACAATAATACTTTCATTGTTTACAGCAACCATTAGATGTAGTGTACCTACTCTTTAATCAAGGGCTTTAAGTGCATGATTGATGCTTTTGACAATATTGTCATTTAAATAAGTCCTTTATCAAACCTGCTGCTGCTGTTAATGGTGTTACAACAGTGTGGTGATATTGAGATATATTATTGCATTGGGTAGTGCTGTTTGCAATTCAAGGTGGGTTGAGGTGAGGCTCACGGTCACGTGGTGAAATGCAGACACACACAAATGGTCAGAGAGGAGAGTTAGCATTCCCTCTTGTGTATTGAGAAAAGTGTTTATCCTTTGATGTCACTAATCATATTCTATTTCTCCCTCTCCATCCCTTCTTCTCTCCATCCATCCCTCCCTCTCTCCATCCCTTCCTCTCTCCATTCCTCCCTCTCACCACCCCTCCCTCCCTCTCTCCACCCCCTGGGATGTTGTGTCTGCTCTGTCTAATGTGGACTCTGCTCCTGTAGGTAAGTTTGTGTATTCACTCACAACAAAAGTCATGTTAATCACTCCATTCTGAGCCAATTGTATTTTTGTCCATATAACCTGACAGGATGCCAACCACTCTGCATCAGATTGAGTGCAGTCCAATCTTTTAGCTCAGAGGTTCAGCTGTGTTCCTTCTGCGGTGGAGTCTAGTCCTAATGACGCCCTCTCTCATTAATGTCTGCCTTAGGGATGAAACGGTTAGCGGTTTCAGGATAAACCACGGAAAAATTCCTGATGGTTAGTATTACCGTTTCAAATTTTAATTATACTGTAATTTAAACCGTGTTTGATTACCACGGTTTGAAAAACTCACGGTAAATACTATCCAGCATCAACCAAAGTTAGCAACAGTCTGACGGAGGCACAGCATGCAACGTGGGTTTTGTTTTGTGTGAAAACATGGCAGGAGGCAGTGACAGTGCTCAGGAATTTTTCAGCCTTCTAAGATGACCAAATCTGAAGTGTTGTCATATTTTGGGTTTTACAAGAGTTCTGTTGGAAACCAACCTTTTCTCAATAGGGGGGCACTGTTTTCACTTTGTAAAAATTCATTCCCAAATTAAACTGCCTCGTACTCAATTCTTGCTCGTACAATATGCATATTATTATTACTATTGGATAGAAAACACTCTCTAGTTTCTAAAACCGTTTGAATTATATCTGTGAGTAAAACAGAACTCATTTTGCAGCAAACTTCCTGTCAGGAAGTGAGAAATCTGAAATCGGGCACTCTGTTCCAGGGTCAGTTTATTAATTTGCATGTAATCTATGGGTCTACATGCACTGCATACGCCTTCCCCTAGATGTCAGTAAGCAGTGAGAATTGGAATGGTGTGTCTAGGTAGATCTGAGGCCGTATAAAAGCTCTTGGAACCGGGTGTGCAGTCTTTTCAACGTTCGTCATGACGCAAGACAGACCTCAGGATTGCATTCTGAAAAGCTCTCGTTATAGGCGTTAGATATATCCGGCTCTGATTTTATTCGATATAGGTGTTAAAAACATCATAATGTAGTTATTTTAAACCGAGTTATATCAGTTTATATCAGTATATTGCGATTTTCGGTATTTAATTTGTGCTGCGTTATAGTGAGTTGGACACGTCTTCGCCACATGGCTAATGTTTGCTGCTAATTCCAAAGTTGAAGATGACAATCTACAACCGAGCAACGATTCTTCTGGACAAAGGACAACTTGCACAAGATTCTGATGGAAGCTCATCAAATAGTAAGAACTATTTATGATGTTAATTCGTTGTTCTGTTGAAAAATGTTAAACTATTATTCCGCCATTAATTTCGGTGCGGTCTCGCTTTAACGCACGCTGTATGTCGTAGTAACGTTAATTTTAAAAATCTAACACAGCGGTTGCATTAAGAACTAATGTATCTTTCATTTCCTGTCCAACCTGTATTTTTTAGTCAAGTTTATGATTAGTTATTGATTAGATTAGGTGCCTCTCCCAAGATTTCTCCCGACATTTTGTTTGCAGCTTGGCTACTATTCTCATTGTATAACCACGATTTGTGCTTCTAAATATGCACATTTTCGAACAAACCATATATGTATTGTGTAATATGATGTTATAGGACTGTCATCTGATGAAGTTTTGAGAAGGTTAGTGAAAAATGTAATATCTTTTGCTGGTTTATTCGCTATCGCTAACGTGCATGAATCAATGCTGCTGTGTGGTTGGCTATTGTAGTAAGCTAATATAATGCTATATTGTGTTTTCGCTGTAAAACACTTAAAAAATCTGAAATATTGGCTGGATTCACAAGATCTTTGTCTTTCATTTGCTGTACACTGTGTATTTTTCATAAATGTTTTATGATGAGTATTTAGGTAATTCACGTTGCTCTCTGTAGTTATTCTAGTTGCTTTGGTGAGAGTTGTGATGGAGGCTGCAATGTAAAACTATGATTTATACCTGAAATATGCACATTTTTCGAACAAAACATATGCTATACAATAAATATGTTATCAGACTGTCATCTGATGAAGTTGTTTCTTGGTTAGTGACTATTTATATCTTTATTTGGTCGAATTTGTGATAGCTACCTATGCAGTAAAAAAATGGTGGGAAAAAAAAGTTGTGTCTTTTGCTATCGTGGTTAGCTAATAGAAATACATATTGTGTCTTCCCTGTAAAACATTTTAAAAATCAGAAATGATGGCTGGATTCACAAGATGTGTATCTTTCATCTGGTGTCTTGGACTTGTGATTTCATGATATTTAGATGCTAGTATTTCCTTGTGGCGCTATGCTAGGCTATGCTAGTCAGCTTTTTTACTGATGAGGGTGCTCCCGGATCCGGGATTGGGACCAACTAGAAGTTAATCGAAGATGGTCACCCTGTCTGCAGAACATGCAACAACAAAAATCTCTGCGAAAGGGGGCAACACTTCAAATCTCTTGAGTCACAAGGTATGTTAACTTTTAGCTCAATGCATGATGTGGGGACTTCGGAATGGGGGAAAATGTCATGGTTTGTCTGTCTATCTTGCTAATAGCTTGTCAATAATGAAAACTGAAGCGTTCAGTGTTACCTACTCTTGTAAAAACACTGCACGTTGTTCTGCTGCTGTATGCGTCGTGTATCTGCAGACTCTATTCTCCCATTACACACGATAACACGTTATGTAGTTTAGTCACCCAACCAACATATTTTGTTCATTTAAAATCCGTCAGTCATCGACTTGGTTGTAAAAGTGTTTCAACAGGAGAAACACTATAGACTCCTATACAATACTCCTGTATTTATGTCAATTGTTGGGCTCATTGCAATTACTATCACTGTCTTCTTAAAACTAATTTATATTTATGTAAATTGTACATGGGGTCATTGCGTATACTCAAATATAACACAGAAGATAGACTGTGTGTGTGTGTGTGAGTGAATAATAATAATTATAATGTAACAACACTAATAATAATACAAATAATAATAATACATTTGCTATTCTCTTGTTTAAAGAGTGGGCGTGCAGCAGGCAAATCCAGTGATGCTACTGGTCCCTCCTCTACAGTTGTGACACAGACACTCCAGCAAGCATTTAAAAGGCAGGCTGCTTATGCACCCACATCAAAAAATGCTCAAGATCTCACTGCAGCCCTTTCATATTACATTGCAAAGGACATGATGCCATTTCAAATTGTTGAGAGGCCTGGCTTTCTGAGGCTGATGAGTGCCATACAAAGTGCCATCACAAACATTATTTTCCAAGACTAAAATCCCAAACCTGTACAACCAGGTTAAAGCTGATGTTGGAAAAAGTTTGTTTCAAAGTACATGGTTTTCTACAGCTACTTACCTCTGGACCAGTGAAAGCAGTGGCGGTCAACTCTACATCAGCTTCACTATCCATTACCTCACCCCAGACTGGCAACAGGAATCAAACTTTCTGGAAACACAGTTCTTCCCAGAAGATCACTCGGCTCACAACATCAGAGATTTCTTTGAAAATATGCTGTAAGAGTGGGGGATCAACAAGAAAGACCTGGGGCCTCATTTATAAAACTGTGTGGAGGATTCACGTCAAAAGGTGGCTTACGGACGAAACACAGAAAGTGCTTACGCACAAATGCCAAAAAGGGGTTAGAGTGGCAGCATGTGGCAGACGGTGTGAATGCTGCTGACTCAGAAGGTCGGACCCTCTCAGAAATAAAAAGAAGTGGTCCGATATAAAAGTGGAGGCCAAAAGGCGCATAGCCTTACACAGACAAAGTGGTTGTGCCACGGGTGGGGGAAAGGGGACACCGTAGCTCAACCCCCTTTGATGAGAAACTTACTGGTATTATAGGGGAATTCCTCCTGAGTGGAGTAGTGACGGAGGTGGAGGGGACACGGACATGCAAGACGCACCGGATGATACAGGTATTAATCAGTATTCCCTTATTTGAAAAGAGTAAACCAAATGCATTGAAGTTGTGTATAAACAATTGTGACATTTTCTATTGTTTTTAGTCGCTGAGTGTTCCAGGAGGGCGGTGGTGCTGCAGCTGAGCAGGAGCTGAGTGTTCCAGCGGGGCGGTGGTGCTGCAGCTGAGCAGGAGCTGAGTGTTCCAGGAGGGCGGTGGTGCTGCAGCTGAGCAGGAGCTGAGTGTTCCAGCGGGGCGGTGGTGCTGCAGCTGAGCAGGAGCTGAGTGTTCCAGCGAGGTCGGTGGTGGTGCTGCAGCTGAGCAGGAGCTGAGTGTTCCAGCGAGGTCGGTGGTGCTGCAGCTGAGCAGGAGCTGAGTGTTCCAGCGGGGTCGATGGTGCTGGAGCTGAGCAGGAGCTGAGTGTTCCAGCGGGGTCGATGGTGCTGGAGCTGAGCAGGAGCTGAGTGTTCCAGCGGGGTCAGTGGTGCTGCAGCTGAGCAGGAGCTGAGTGTTCCAGCGGGGCGGTGGTGCTGCAGCTGAGCAGGAGCTGAGTGTTCCAGCGGGGTCGATGGTGCTGGAGCTGAGCAGGAGCTGAGTGTTCCAGCGGGGCGATGGTGCTGGAGCTGAGCAGGAGCTGATGGTTCCAGCGGGGCGATGGTGCTGGAGCTGAGCAGGAGCTGAGTGTTCCAGCGGGGCGATGGTGCTGGAGGTGAGCAGGAGCTGAGTGTTCCAGCGGGGTCGATGGTGCTGGAGCTGAGCAGGAGCTGAGTGTTCCAGCGGGGTCGATGGTGCTGGAGCTGAGCAGGAGCTGAGTGTTCCAGCGGGGCGATGGTGCTGGAGCTGAGCAGGAGCTGAGTGTTCCAGCGGGGTCGATGGTGCTGGAGCTGAGCAGGAGCTGAGTGTTCCAGCGGGGCGATGGTGCTGGAGCTGAGCAGGAGCTGAGTGTTCCAGCGGGGGCGGTGGTGCTGCAGCTGAGCAGGAGCTGAGTGTTCCAGCGGGGTCGATGGTGCTGGAGCTGAGCAGGAGCTGAGTGTTCCAGCGGGGTCAGTGGTGCTGCAGCTGAGCAGGAGCTGAGTGTTCCAGCGGGGCGGTGGTGCTGCAGCTGAGCAGGAGCTGAGTGTTCCAGCGGGGTCGATGGTGCTGCAGCTGAGCAGGAGCTGAGTGTTCCAGCGGGGTCGATGGTGCTGGAGCTGAGCAGGAGCTGAGTGTTCCAGCGGGGCGGTGGTGCTGCAGCTGAGCAGGAGCTGAGTGTTCCAGCGGGGTCGATGGTGCTGGAGCTGAGCAGGAGCTGAGTGTTCCAGCGGGGCGATGGTGCTGGAGCTGAGCAGGAGCTGAGTGTTCCAGCGGGGCGATGGTGCTGGAGCTGAGCAGGAGCTGAGTGTTCCAGCGGGGCGGTGGTGCTGCAGCTGAGCAGGAGCTGAGTGTTCCAGCGGGGCGATGGTGCTGGAGGTGAGCAGGAGCTGAGTGTTCCAGCGGGGTCGATGGTGCTGCAGCTGAGCAGGAGCTGAGTGTTCCAGCGGGGCGATGGTGCTGCAGCTGAGCAGGAGCTGAGTGTTCCAGCGGGGCGATGGTGCTGCAGCTGAGCAGGAGCTGAGTGTTCCAGCGGGGTCGATGGTGCTGCAGCTGAGCAGGAGCTGAGTGTTCCAGCGGGGCGATGGTGCTGGAGCTGAGCAGGAGCTGAGTGTTCCAGCGGGGCGATGGTGCTGGAGCTGAGCAGGAGCTGAGTGTTCCAGCGGGGCGATGGTGCTGGAGCTTAGCAGGAGCTGAGTGTTCCAGCGGGGCGGTGGTGCTGCAGCTGAGCAGGAGCTGAGTGTTCCAGCGGGGCGATGGTGCTGGAGCTGAGCAGGAGCTGAGTGTTCCAGCGGGGCGGTGGTGCTGCAGCTGAGCAGGAGCTGAGTGTTCCAGCGGGGCGGTGGTGCTGCAGCTGAGCAGGAGCTGAGTGTTCCAGCGGGGCGATGGTGCTGGAGCTGAGCAGGAGCTGAGTGTTCCAGCGGGGTCAGTGGTGCTGCAGCTGAGCAGGAGCTGAGTGTTCCAGCGGGGCGGTGGTGCTGCAGCTGAGCAGGAGCTGAGTGTTCCAGCGGGGTCGATGGTGCTGGAGCTGAGCAGGAGCTGAGTGTTCCAGCGGGGCGATGGTGCTGGAGCTGAGCAGGAGCTGAGTGTTCCAGCGGGGCGATGGTGCTGGAGCTGAGCAGGAGCTGAGTGTTCCAGCGGGGCCAGTGGTGCTGGAGCTGAGCAGGAGCTGAGTGTTCCAGCGGGGTCAGTGGTGCTGCAGCTGAGCAGGAGCTGAGTGTTCCAGCGGGGCGGTGGTGCTGCAGCTGAGCAGGAGCTGAGTGTTCCAGCGGGGTCGATGGTGCTGCAGCTGAGCAGGAGCTGAGTGTTCCAGCGGGGTCGATGGTGCTGGAGCTGAGCAGGAGCTGAGTGTTCCAGCGGGGCGGTGGTGCTGGAGCTGAGCAGGAGCTGAGTGTTCCAGCGGGGCGGTGGTGCTGCAGCTGAGCAGGAGCTGAGTGTTCCAGCGGGGTCGATGGTGCTGGAGCTGAGCAGGAGCTGAGTGTTCCAGCGGGGCGATGGTGCTGGAGCTGAGCAGGAGCTGAGTGTTCCAGCGGGGCAATGGTGCTGGAGCTGAGCAGGAGCTGAGTGTTCCAGCGGGGCGGTGGTGCTGCAGCTGAGCAGGAGCTGAGTGTTCCAGCGGGGCGATGGTGCTGGAGCTGAGCAGGAGCTGAGTGTTCCAGCGGGGCGATGGTGCTGGAGCTGAGCAGGAGCTGAGTGTTCCAGCGGGGCGGTGGTGCTGCAGCTGAGCAGGAGCTGAGTGTTCCAGCGGGGTCGATGGTGCTGGAGCTGAGCAGGAGCTGAGTGTTCCAGCGGGGCGATGGTGCTGGAGGTGAGCAGGAGCTGAGTGTTCCAGCGGGGCGATGGTGCTGGAGCTGAGCAGGAGCTGAGTGTTCCAGCGGGGCGATGGTGCTGGAGCTGAGCAGGAGCTGAGTGTTCCAGCGGGGCGATGGTGCTGCAGCTGAGCAGGAGCTGAGTGTTCCAGCGGGGCGATGGTGCTGGAGCTGAGCAGGAGCTGAGTGTTCCAGCGGGGCGATGGTGCTGGAGCTGAGCAGGAGCTGAGTGTTCCAGCGGGGCGATGGTGCTGCAGCTGAGCAGGAGCTGAGTGTTCCAGCGGGGCGATGGTGCTGCAGCTGAGCAGGAGCTGAGTGTTCCAGCGGGGCGATGGTGCTGGAGCTGAGCAGGAGCTGAGTGTTCCAGCGGGGTCGATGGTGCTGCAGCTGAGCAGGAGCTGAGTGTTCCAGCGGGGTCGATGGTGCTGCAGCTGAGCAGGAGCTGAGTGTTCCAGCGGGGCGATGGTGCTGGAGCTGAGGAGGAGCTGAGTGTTCCAGCGGGGCGATGGTGCTGGAGCTGAGCAGGAGCTGAGTGTTCCAGCGGGGCGATGGTGCTGGAGCTTAGCAGGAGCTGAGTGTTCCAGCGGGGCGGTGGTGCTGCAACTGAGCAGGAGCTGAGTGTTCCAGCGGGGCGGTGGTGCTGCAGCTGAGCAGGAGCTGAGTGTTCCAGCGGGGCGGTGGTGCTGCAGCTGAGCAGGAGCTGAGTGTTCCAGCGGGGCGGTGGTGCTGCAGCTGAGCAGGAGCTGAGTGTTCCAGCGGGGTCGATGGTGCTGGAGCTGAGCAGGAGCTGAGTGTTCCAGCGGGGTCAGTGGTGCTGCAGCTGAGCAGGAGCTGAGTGTTCCAGCGGGGCGGTGGTGCTGCAGCTGAGCAGGAGCTGAGTGTTCCAGCGGGGTCGATGGTGCTGGAGCTGAGCAGGAGCTGAGTGTTCCAGCGGGGCGATGGTGCTGGAGCTGAGCAGGAGCTGAGTGTTCCAGCGGGGCGATGGTGCTGGAGCTGAGCAGGAGCTGAGTGTTCCAGCGGGGCGATGGTGCTGGAGCTGAGCAGGAGCTGAGTGTTCCAGCGGGGTCGATGGTGCTGGAGCTGAGCAGGAGCTGAGTGTTCCAGCGGGGTCGATGGTGCTGGAGCTGAGCAGGAGCTGAGTGTTCCAGCGGGGCGATGGTGCTGGAGCTGAGCAGGAGCTGAGTGTTCCAGCGGGGTCGATGGTGCTGGAGCTGAGCAGGAGCTGAGTGTTCCAGCGGGGGCGGTGGTGCTGCAGCTGAGCAGGAGCTGAGTGTTCCAGCGGGGTCGATGGTGCTGGAGCTGAGCAGGAGCTGAGTGTTCCAGCGGGGTCAGTGGTGCTGCAGCTGAGCAGGAGCTGAGTGTTCCAGCGGGGCGGTGGTGCTGCAGCTGAGCAGGAGCTGAGTGTTCCAGCGGGGCGATGGTGCTGGAGCTGAGCAGGAGCTGAGTGTTCCAGCGGGGTCGATGGTGCTGCAGCTGAGCAGGAGCTGAGTGTTCCAGCGGGGTCGATGGTGCTGCAGCTGAGCAGGAGCTGAGTGTTCCAGCGGGGCGATGGTGCTGGAGCTGAGCAGGAGCTGAGTGTTCCAGCGGGGCGATGGTGCTGCAGCTGAGCAGGAGCTGAGTGTTCCAGCGGGGCGATGGTGCTGCAGCTGA